>NW_024543122.1:0-237202 GCF_018167655.1 Microtus oregoni
AGCACCCTGAGTACTGAGCACTGAAAACCCTGAGTACTGAGCACCGAGCACCCTGAGTACTGAGCACCCAGCACCCTGATCACTGAGCACGGAGCACCCCGAGGACTGAGCACCCAGCACCCTGAGCACTGAGCACCCAGCACCTTGAGTACTGAGCACCGAGCACAACGAGCACTGAGCACCCAGCACCCTGAGTACTGAGCACCCAGCACCCTGAGCACTGAGCACCCAGCACCCTGAGTACTGAGCACCCTGAGTACTGAGCACCGATCACCCTGAGCACTGAGCACCCAGCACCCTGAGTACTGAGCACCCAGCACCCTGAGCGCTGAGCACCCAGCACCCTGAGCACTGAGCACTCAGGACCCTGATTACTGAGCACCCAGAACCCTGAGCACTGAGCACCCAGCACCCTGAGTACTGAGCACCCTGAGTACTGAGCACCGATCACCCTGAGCACTGAGCACCCAGCACCCTGAGTACTGAGCACCCAGCACCCTGAGCGCTGAGCACCCAGCACCCTGAGCACTGAGCACTCAGGACCCTGAGTACTGAGCACCCAGAACCCTGAGTACTGAGTACAAAGCACCCTGAGCACTGAGCACCCAGCACCCTGAGTACTGAGCACCGAGCACACTAAGTACTGAGCACCAAGCACCCTGAGTACTGAGCACCCAGCACCCTGAGCACTGAGCACCCAGCACCCTGAGTACTGAGCACCCAGCACCCTGAGTACTGAGCACCCAGCACCCTGAGTACTGAGCACCCAGCACCCTGAGTACTGAGCACCCAGCACCCTGAGTACTGAGCACCGAGCACCCCGAGCACTGAGCAACCAGCACCCTGAGTACTGAGCACTGAGCACCCTGAGTACTGAGCACCGAACACCCTGAGTACTGAGCTCCCAGCACCCTGAGGACTGAGCACCCAGCACCCTGAACACTGAGCACCCAGCACCCTGAGTACTGAGCCCCCAGCACCCTGAGTACTGAGCACCCAGCACCCTGAGCACTGAGCACCCAGCACCCCGAGCACTGAGCACCCAGCACCCCGAGCACTGAGCACCCAGCACCCCGAGCACTGAGCACCCAGCACCCTGAGCACTGAGCACCCAGCACCCTGAGCACTGAGCACCCAGCACCATGAGTACTGAGCACCCAGCACACTGAGTACTGAGCACTAAGCACCCAGAGCACTGAGCACCCAGCACCCCGAGCACTGAGCACCCAGCACCCCGAGCACCGAGCACTGAGCACCCTGAGCACTGAGCACCCAGCACCCCGAGTACTGAGCACTGAGCACCCTGAGTACTGAGCACCAAGCACCCCGAGTACTGAGCACTGAGCACCCTGAGTACTGAGCACCCAGCACCCTGAGCACTGAGCACCCAGCACCCTGAGTACTGAGCACTGAAAACCCTGAGTACTGAGCACCGAGCACCCTGAGTACTGAGCACCCAGCACCCTGATCACTGAGCACGGAGCACCCCGAGGACTGAGCACCCAGCACCCTGAGCACTGAGCACCCAGCACCTTGAGTACTGAGCACCGAGCACAACGAGCACTGAGCACCCAGCACCCTGAGTACTGAGCACCCAGCACCCTGAGCACTGAGCACCCAGCTCCCTGAGCACTGAGCACGCAGCACCCCAAGCTCTGAGCACCCAGCACCCTGAGTACTGAGCACAGAGCACCCTGAGCACTGAGCACCCAGCACCCTGAGTACTGAGCACCCAGCACCCTGAGTACTGAGCAACCAGCACCCTGAGCACTGAGCACTGAGCACCCAGCACCCTGAGCACTGAGCACTGAGCACCCAGCACCACAGCCCTGAGCACCCAGCACCCCGAGCACTGAGCACCCAGCACCCTGAGCACTGAGCACCCAGCACCCTGAGTACTGAGCAACCAGCAACCTGAGTACTGAGCACCCATCACCCTGAGTACTGAGCACTCAGCACCCTGAGTACTGAGCACCGAGCACACCGAGCAATGAGCACCCAGCACCCTGAGCACTGAGCACCCGGAGGACTGAGCACCCAGCACCCTGAGCACTGACCACCGATCACTCTGAGCAGTGAGCACCCAGCACCCCGAGCACTGAGCACCCAGCACCCTGAGTACAGAGCACCCAGCACCCCGAGTACTGAGCACCCAGCACCCTGAGTACTGAGCACCCAGCACCCCGAGCACTGAGCACCCAGCACCCTGAGTACTGAGCACCCTGAGTACTGAGCACTGAGCACAGAGCATCCTGAGTACTGAGCACCCTGAGGACTGAGCACCCAGCACCCAGAGCACCGAGAACCCAGCACCCTGAGTACTGAGCACTGATCACCCTGAGCACTGAGCACCCAGCACCCCGAGCACTGAGCACCCAGCACCCTGAGTACTGAGCACCCAGCACCCTGAGCACTGAGCACCGAGCACCCTGAGTACTGAACACCCAGCACACTGAGCACTCAGCACTGAGAACCCGGCACCCTGAGCACTGAGCACTGAGCACCCAGCACCCCGAGCACTGAGCACCCAGCACCCTGAGCACCCAGCACCCTGAGCACTGAGCACCCTGAGCACTGAGCACCCTGAGCATTGAGCACTGAGCACCCAGCACCCTGAGTACTGAGCACCCAACACTCTGAGCACTGAGCACCCAGCACGCTGAGTACTGAGCACTGAGCACACAGCACCCTGAGTACTGAGCACCCAGCACCCCGAGCACTGAGCACCCAGCGCCCCGAGCACTGAGCACCCAGCACCCCGAGCACTGAGCACTGAGCACACTGAGCACTGAGCACCCAGCACCCCGAGTACTGAGCACTGAGCGCCCTGAGTACTGAGCACCCAGCACCCCGAGTACTGAGCACTGAACACCCTGAGTACTGAGCACCCAGCACCCTGAGCACTGAGAACCCTGAGTACTGAGCACCGAGCACCCTGAGTACTGAGCACCCAGCCCCCTGAGCACTGAGCACGGAGCACCCCGAAGACTGAGCACCCCGCACCCTGAGCACTGAGCACCCAGCACCTTGAGTACTGAGCACCGAGCACCCCGAGCACTGAGCACCCAGCACCCTGAGTACTGAGCACCCAACACCCAGAGTACTGAGCACCCAGCACCCTGATCACTGAGCACGCAGCACCCTGAGTACTGAGCACCCAGCACCCTGAGTACTGAGCACCCAGCACCCTGAGCACTGAGCACTGAGCACCCAGCACCCTGAGCAATGAGCACTGACCACCCAGCACCCCGAGCACTGAGCACCCAGCACCCCGAGCACTGAGCACCCAGCGCCCTGAGCACTGAGCACCCAGCACCCTGAGCACTGAGCACCCAGCCTCCTGAGTACTGAGCACCCAGCACCATGAGTACTGAGCACCCAGCACCCTGAGTACTGAGCACCGAGCACCCCGAGCACTGAGCACACAGCACCCTGAGCACTGAGCACCCTGAGGACTGAGCACCCAGCACACTGAGCACCGAGCACCCCGAGCACTGAGCACCCAGCACCCTGAGCACTGAGGACCCTGAGCACTGAGCACCCATCACACCGAGCACTGAGCACCCAGCACCCTGAGTACTGAGCACCCAGCACCCTGAGCACTGAGCACCCAGCACCCTGAGTACTGAGCACCCTGAGTACTGAGCACCGATCACCCTGAGCACTGAGCACCCAGCACCCTGAGTACTGAGCACCCAGCACCCTGAGCGCTGAGCACCCAGCACCCTGAGCACTGAGCACTCAGGACCCTGAGTACTGAGCACCCAGAACCCTGAGTACTGAGTACAAAGCACCCTGAGAACTGAGCACCCAGCACCCTGAGTACTGAGCACCGAGCACACTAAGTACTGAGCACCAAGCACCCTGAGTACTGAGCACCCAGCACCCTGAGCACTGAGCACCCAGCACCCTGAGTACTGAGCACCCAGCACCCTGAGTACTGAGCACCCAGCACCCTGAGTACTGAGCACCCAGCACCCTGAGTACTGAGCACCCAGCACCCTGAGTACTGAGCACCGAGCACCCCGAGCACTGAGCAACCAGCACCCTGAGTACTGAGCACTGAGCACCCTGAGTACTGAGCACCGAACACCCTGAGTACTGAGCTCCCAGCACCCTGAGGACTGAGCACCCAGCACCCTGAACACTGAGCACCCAGCACCCTGAGTACTGAGAACCCAGCACCCTGAGTACTGAGCACCCAGCACCCTGAGCACTGAGCACCGAGCACCCCGAGCACTGAGCACACAGCACCCTGAGCACTGAGCACCCTGAGGACTGAGCACCCAGCACACTGAGCACCGAGCACCCCGAGCACTGAGCACCCAGCACCCTGAGCACTGAGGACCCTGAGCACTGAGCACCCATCACACCGAGCACTGAGCACCCAGCACCCTGAGTACTGAGCACCCAGCACCCTGAGCACTGAGCACCCAGCACCCTGAGTACTGAGCACCCTGAGTACTGAGCACCGATCACCCTGAGCACTGAGCACCCAGCACCCTGAGTACTGAGCACCCAGCACCCTGAGCGCTGAGCACCCAGCACCCTGAGCACTGAGCACTCAGGACCCTGAGTACTGAGCACCCAGAACCCTGAGTACTGAGTACAAAGCACCCTGAGCACTGAGCACCCAGCACCCTGAGTACTGAGCACCGAGCACACTAAGTACTGAGCACCAAGCACCCTGAGTACTGAGCACCCAGCACCCTGAGCACTGAGCACCCAGCACCCTGAGTACTGAGCACCCAGCACCCTGAGTACTGAGCACCCAGCACCCTGAGTACTGAGCCCCCAGCACCCTGAGTACTGAGCACCCAGCACCCTGAGTACTGAGCACCGAGCACCCCGAGCACTGAGCAACCAGCACCCTGAGTACTGAGCACTGAGCACCCTGAGTACTGAGCACCGAACACCCTGAGTACTGAGCTCCCAGCACCCTGAGGACTGAGCACCCAGCACCCTGAACACTGAGCACCCAGCACCCTAAGTACTGAGCACAGAGCACCCTGAGCACTGAGCACCCAGCACCCTGAGTACTGAGCACCCAGCACCCTGAGTACTGAGCAACCAGCACCCTGAGCACAGAGAACTGAGCACCCAGCACCCTGAGCACTGAGCACTGAGCACCCAGCACCACAGCCCTGAGCACCCAGCACCCCGAGCACTGAGCACCCAGCACCCTGAGCACTGAGCACCCAGCACCCTGAGTACTGAGCAACCAGCAACCTGAGTACTGAGCACCGAGCACACCAAGCAATGAGCACCCAGCACCCTGAGCACTGAGCACCCGAAGGACTGAGCACCCAGCACCCTGAGCACTGAGCACCGATCACTCTGAGCAGTGAGCACCCAGCACCCCGAGCACTGAGCACCCAGCACCCTGAGTACTGAGCACCCAGCACCCCGAGTACTGAGCACCCAGCACCCTGAGTACTGAGCACCCAGCACCCCGAGCACTGAGCACCCAGCACCCTGAGTACTGAGCACCCTGAGTACTGAGCACTGAGCACAGAGCATCCTGAGTACTGAGCACCCTGAGGACTGAGCACCCAGCACCCAGAGCACCGAGAACCCAGCACCCTGAGTACTGAGCACTGATCACCCTGAGCACTGAGCACCCAGCACCCCGAGCACTGAGCACCCAGCACCCTGAGTACTGAGCACCCAGCACCCTGAGCACTGAGCACCGAGCACCCTGAGTACTGAACACCCAGCACACTGAGCACTCAGCACTGAGAACCCGGCACCCTGAGCACTGAGCACTGAGCACCCAGCACCCTGAGCACTGAGCACCCTGAGCACTGAGCACCCTGAGCATTGAGCACTGAGCACCCAGCACCCTGAGTACTGAGCACCCAACACTCTGAGCACTGAGCACCCAGCACGCTGAGTACTGAGCACTGAGCACACAGCACCCTGAGTACTGAGCACCCAGCACCCCGAGCACTGAGCACCCAGCGCCCCGAGCACTGAGCACCCAGCACCCCGAGCACTGAGCACTGAGCACACTGAGCACTGAGCACCCAGCACCCCGAGTACTGAGCACTGAACGCCCTGAGTACTGAGCACCCAGCACCCCGAGTACTGAGCACTGAACACCCTGAGTACTGAGCACCCAGCACCCTGAGCACTGAGAACCCTGAGTACTGAGCACCGAGCACCCTGAGTACTGAACACCCAGCCCCCTGAGCACTGAGCACGGAGCACCCCGAAGACTGAGCACCCCGCACCCTGAGCACTGAGCACCCAGCACCTTGAGTACTGAGCACCGAGCACCCCGAGCACTGAGCACCCAGCACCCTGAGTACTGAGCACCCAACACCCAGAGTACTGAGCACCCAGCACCCTGATCACTGAGCACGCAGCACCCTGAGTACTGAGCACCCAGCACCCTGAGTACTGAGCACCCAGCACCCTGAGCACTGAGCACTGAGCACCCAGCACCCTGAGCAATGAGCACTGACCACCCAGCACCCCGAGCACTGAGCACCCAGCACCCCGAGCACTGAGCACTCAGCGCCCTGAGCACTGAGCACCCAGCACCCTGAGCACTGAGCACCCAGCCTCCTGAGTACTGAGCACCCAGCACCATGAGTACTGAGCACCCAGCACCCTGAGTACTGAGCACCGATCACCCCGAGCACTGAGCACACAGCACCCTGAGCACTGAGCACCCTGAGGACTGAGCACCCAGCACACTGAGCACCGAGCACCCCGAGCACTGAGCACCCAGCACCCTGAGCACTGAGGACCCTGAGCACTGAGCACGCATCACACCGAGCACTGAGCACCCAGCACCCTGAGTACTGAGCACCCAGCACCCTGAGCACTGAGCACCCAGCACCCTGAGTACTGAGCACCCTGAGTACTGAGCACCGATCACCCTGAGCACTGAGCACCCAGCACACTGAGTACTGAGCACCCAGCACCCTGAGCGCTGAGCACCCAGCACCCTGAGCACTGAGCACTCAGGACCCTGAGTACTGAGCACCCAGAACCCTGAGTACTGAGTACAAAGCACCCTGAGCACTGAGCACCCAGCACCCTGAGTACTGAGCACCGAGCACACTAAGTACTGAGCACCAAGCACCCTGAGTACTGAGCACCCAGCACCCTGAGCACTGAGCACCCAGCACCCTGAGTACTGAGCACCCAGCACCCTGAGTACTGAGCACCCAGCACCCTGAGTACTGAGCACCCAGCACCCTGAGTACTGAGCACCCAGCACCCTGAGTACTGAGCACCGAGCACCCCGAGCACTGAGCAACCAGCACCCTGAGTACTGAGCACTGAGCACCCTGAGTACTGAGCACCAAACACCCTGAGTACTGAGCTCCCAGCACCCTGAGGACTGAGCACCCAGCACCCTGAACACTGAGCACCCAGCACCCTGAGTACTGAGCCCCCAGCACCCTGAGTACTGATCACCCAGCACCCTGAGCACTGAGCACCCAGCACCCCGAGCACTGAGCACCCAGCACCCCGAGCACTGAGCACCCAGCACCCCGAGCACTGAGCACCCAGCACCCTGAGCACTGAGCACCCAGCACCCTGAGCACTGAGCACCCAGCACCATGAGTACTGAGCACCCAGCACACTGAGTACTGAGCACAAAGCACCCAGAGCACTGAGCACCCAGCACCCCGAGCACTGAGCACCCAGCACCCCGAGCACCGAGCACTGAGCACCCTGAGCACTGAGCACCCAGCACCCCGAGTACTGAGCACTGAGCACCCTGAGTACTGAGCACCAAGCACCCCGAGTACTGAGCACTGAGCACCCTGAGTACTGAGCACCCAGCACCCTGAGCACTGAGCACCCAGCACCCTGAGTACTGAGCACTGAAAACCCTGAGTACTGAGCACCGAGCACCCTGAGTACTGAGCACCCAGCACCCTGATCACTGAGCACGGAGCACCCCGAGGACTGAGCACCCAGCACCCTGAGCACTGAGCACCCAGCACCTTGAGTACTGAGCACCGAGCACAACGAGCACTGAGCACCCAGCACCCTGAGTACTGAGCACCCAGCACCCTGAGCACTGAGCACCCAGCACCCTGAGTACTGAGCACCCTGAGTACTGAGCACCGATCACCCTGAGCACTGAGCACCCAGCACCCTGAGTACTGAGCACCCAGCACCCTGAGCGCTGAGCACCCAGCACCCTGAGCACTGAGCACTCAGGACCCTGATTACTGAGCACCCAGAACCCTGAGCACTGAGCACCCAGCACCCTGAGTACTGAGCACCCTGAGTACTGAGCACCGATCACCCTGAGCACTGAGCACCCAGCACCCTGAGTACTGAGCACCCAGCACCCTGAGCGCTGAGCACCCAGCACCCTGAGCACTGAGCACTCAGGACCCTGAGTACTGAGCACCCAGAACCCTGAGTACTGAGTACAAAGCACCCTGAGCACTGAGCACCCAGCACCCTGAGTACTGAGCACCGAGCACACTAAGTACTGAGCACCAAGCACCCTGAGTACTGAGCACCCAGCACCCTGAGCACTGAGCACCCAGCACCCTGAGTACTGAGCACCCAGCACCCTGAGTACTGAGCACCCAGCACCCTGAGTACTGAGCACCCAGCACCCTGAGTACTGAGCACCCAGCACCCTGAGTACTGAGCACCGAGCACCCCGAGCACTGAGCAACCAGCACCCTGAGTACTGAGCACTGAGCACCCTGAGTACTGAGCACCGAACACCCTGAGTACTGAGCTCCCAGCACCCTGAGGACTGAGCACCCAGCACCCTGAACACTGAGCACCCAGCACCCTAAGTACTGAGCACAGAGCACCCTGAGCACTGAGCACCCAGCACCCTGAGTACTGAGCACCCAGCACCCTGAGTACTGAGCAACCAGCACCCTGAGCACAGAGAACTGAGCACCCAGCACCCTGAGCACTGAGCACTGAGCACCCAGCACCACAGCCCTGAGCACCCAGCACCCCGAGCACTGAGCACCCAGCACCCTGAGCACTGAGCACCCAGCACCCTGAGTACTGAGCAACCAGCAACCTGAGTACTGAGCACCCATCACCCTGAGTACTGAGCACTCAGCACCCTGAGTACTGAGCACCGAGCACACCGAGCAATGAGCACCCAGCACCATGAGCACTGAGCACCCGAAGGACTGAGCACCCAGCACCCTGAGCACTGAGCACCGATCACTCTGAGCAGTGAGCACCCAGCACCCCGAGCACTGAGCACCCAGCACCCTGAGTACTGAGCACCCAGCACCCCGAGTACTGAGCACCCAGCACCCTGAGTACTGAGCACCCAGCACCCCGAGCACTGAGCACCCAGCACCCTGAGTACTGAGCACCCTGAGTACTGAGCACTGAGCACAGAGCATCCTGAGTACTGAGCACCCTGAGGACTGAGCACCCAGCACCCAGAGCACCGAGAACCCAGCACCCTGAGTACTGAGCACTGATCACCCTGAGCACTGAGCACCCAGCACCCCGAGCACTGAGCACCCAGCACCCTGAGTACTGAGCACCCAGCACCCTGAGCACTGAGCACCGAGCACCCTGAGTACTGAACACCCAGCACACTGAGCACTCAGCACTGAGAACCCGGCACCCTGAGCACTGAGCACTGAGCACCCAGCACCCTGAGCACTGAGCACCCTGAGCACTGAGCACCCTGAGCATTGAGCACTGAGCACCCAGCACCCTGAGTACTGAGCACCCAACACTCTGAGCACTGAGCACCCAGCACGCTGAGTACTGAGCACTGAGCACACAGCACCCTGAGTACTGAGCACCCAGCACCCCGAGCACTGAGCACCCAGCGCCCCGAGCACTGAGCACCCAGCACCCCGAGCACTGAGCACTGAGCACACTGAGCACTGAGCACCCAGCACCCCGAGTACTGAGCACTGAGCGCCCTGAGTACTGAGCACCCAGCACCCCGAGTACTGAGCACTGAACACCCTGAGTACTGAGCACCCAGCACCCTGAGAGCTGAGAACCCTGAGTACTGAGCACCGAGCACCCTGAGTACTGAACACCCAGCCCCCTGAGCACTGAGCACGGAGCACCCCGAAGACTGAGCACCCCGCACCCTGAGCACTGAGCACCCAGCACCTTGAGTACTGAGCACCGAGCACCCCGAGCACTGAGCACCCAGCACCCTGAGTACTGAGCACCCAACACCCAGAGTACTGAGCACCCAGCACCCTGATCACTGAGCACGCAGCACCCTGAGTACTGAGCACCCAGCACCCTGAGTACTGAGCACCCAGCACCCTGAGCACTGAGCACTGAGCACCCAGCACCCTGAGCAATGAGCACTGACCACCCAGCACCCCGAGCACTGAGCACCCAGCACCCCGAGCACTGAGCACCCAGCGCCCTGAGCACTGAGCACCCAGCACCCTGAGCACTGAGCACCCAGCCTCCTGAGTACTGAGCACCCAGCACCATGAGTACTGAGCACCCAGCACCCTGAGTACTGAGCACCGAGCACCCCGAGCACTGAGCACACAGCACCCTGAGCACTGAGCACCCTGAGGACTGAGCACCCAGCACACTGAGCACCGAGCACCCCGAGCACTGAGCACCCAGCACCCTGAGCACTGAGGACCCTGAGCACTGAGCACGCATCACACCGAGCACTGAGCACCCAGCACCCTGAGTACTGAGCACCCAGCACCCTGAGCACTGAGCACCCAGCACCCTAAGTACTGAGCACCCTGAGTACTGAGCACCGATCACCCTGAGCACTGAGCACCCAGCACCCTGAGTACTGAGCACCCAGCACCCTGAGCGCTGAGCACCCAGCACCCTGAGCACTGAGCACTCAGGACCCTGAGTACTGAGCACCCAGAACCCTGAGTACTGAGTACAAAGCACCCTGAGCACTGAGCACCCAGCACCCTGAGTACTGAGCACCGAGCACACTAAGTACTGAGCACCAAGCACCCTGAGTACTGAGCACCCAGCACCCTGAGCACTGAGCACCCAGCACCCTGAGTACTGAGCACCCAGCACCCTGAGTACTGAGCACCCAGCACCCTGAGTACTGAGCACCCAGCACCCTGAGTACTGAGCACCGAGCACCCCGAGCACTGAGCAACCAGCACCCTGAGTACTGAGCACTGAGCACCCTGAGTACTGAGCACCAAACACCCTGAGTACTGAGCTCCCAGCACCCTGAGGACTGAGCACCCAGCACCCTGAACACTGAGCACCCAGCACCCTGAGTACTGAGCCCCCAGCACCCTGAGTACTGAGCACCCAGCACCCTGAGCACTGAGCACCCAGCACCCCGAGCACTGAGCACCCAGCACCCCAAGCACTGAGCACCCAGCACCCCGAGCACTGAGCACCCAGCACCCTGAGCACTGAGCACCCAGCACCCTGAGCACTGAGCACCCAGCACCATGAGTACTGAGCACCCAGCACACTGAGTACTGAGCACTAAGCACCCAGAGCACTGAGCACCCAGCACCCCGAGCACTGAGCACCCAGCACCCCGAGCACCGAGCACTGAGCACCCTGAGCACTGAGCACCCAGCACCCCGAGTACTGAGCACTGAGCACCCTGAGTACTGAGCACCAAGCACCCCGAGTACTGAGCACTGAGCACCCTGAGTACTGAGCACCCAGCACCCTGAGCACTGAGCACCCAGCACCCTGAGTACTGAGCACTGAAAACCCTGAGTACTGAGCACCGAGCACCCTGAGTACTGAGCACCCAGCACCCTGATCACTGAGCACGGAGCACCCCGAGGACTGAGCACCCAGCACCCTGAGCACTGAGCACCCAGCACCTTGAGTACTGAGCACCGAGCACAACGAGCACTGAGCACCCAGCACCCTGAGTACTGAGCACCCAGCACCCTGAGCACTGAGCACCCAGCACCCTGAGTACTGAGCACCCTGAGTACTGAGCACCGATCACCCTGAGCACTGAGCACCCAGCACCCTGAGTACTGAGCACCCAGCACCCTGAGCGCTGAGCACCCAGCACCCTGAGCACTGAGCACTCAGGACCCTGAGTACTGAGCACCCAGAACCCTGAGTACTGAGTACAAAGCACCCTGAGCACTGAGCACCCAGCACCCTGAGTACTGAGCACCGAGCACACTAAGTACTGAGCACCAAGCACCCTGAGTACTGAGCACCCAGCACCCTGAGCACTGAGCACCCAGCACCCTGAGTACTGAGCACCCAGCACCCTGAGTACTGAGCACCCAGCACCCTGAGTACTGAGCACCCAGCACCCTGAGTACTGAGCACCCAGCACCCTGAGTACTGAGCACCGAGCACCCCGAGCACTGAGCAACCAGCACCCTGAGTACTGAGCACTGAGCACCCTGAGTACTGAGCACCGAACACCCTGAGTACTGAGCTCCCAGCACCCTGAGGACTGAGCACCCAGCACCCTGAACACTGAGCACCCAGCACCCTAAGTACTGAGCACAGAGCACCCTGAGCACTGAGCACCCAGCACCCTGAGTACTGAGCACCCAGCACCCTGAGTACTGAGCAACCAGCACCCTGAGCACAGAGAACTGAGCACCCAGCACCCTGAGCACTGAGCACTGAGCACCCAGCACCACAGCCCTGAGCACCCAGCACCCCGAGCACTGAGCACCCAGCACCCTGAGCACTGAGCACCCAGCACCCTGAGTACTGAGCAACCAGCAACCTGAGTACTGAGCACCCATCACCCTGAGTACTGAGCACTCAGCACCCTGAGTACTGAGCACCGAGCACACCGAGCAATGAGCACCCAGCACCCTGAGCACTGAGCACCCGAAGGACTGAGCACCCAGCACCCTGAGCACTGAGCACCGATCACTCTGAGCAGTGAGCACCCAGCACCCCGAGCACTGAGCACCCAGCACCCTGAGTACTGAGCACCCAGCACCCCGAGTACTGAGCACCCAGCACCCTGAGTACTGAGCACCCAGCACCCCGAGCACTGAGCACCCAGCACCCTGAGTACTGAGCACCCTGAGTACTGAGCACTGAGCACAGAGCATCCTGAGTACTGAGCACCCTGAGGACTGAGCACCCAGCACCCAGAGCACCGAGAACCCAGCACCCTGAGTACTGAGCACTGATCACCCTGAGCACTGAGCACCCAGCACCCCGAGCACTGAGCACCCAGCACCCTGAGTACTGAGCACCCAGCACCCTGAGCACTGAGCACCGAGCACCCTGAGTACTGAACACCCAGCACACTGAGCACTCAGCACTGAGAACCCGGCACCCTGAGCACTGAGCACTGAGCACCCAGCACCCTGAGCACTGAGCACCCTGAGCACTGAGCACCCTGAGCATTGAGCACTGAGCACCCAGCACCCTGAGTACTGAGCACCCAACACTCTGAGCACTGAGCACCCAGCACGCTGAGTACTGAGCACTGAGCACACAGCACCCTGAGTACTGAGCACCCAGCACCCCGAGCACTGAGCACCCAGCGCCCCGAGCACTGAGCACCCAGCACCCCGAGCACTGAGCACTGAGCACACTGAGCACTGAGCACCCAGCACCCCGAGTACTGAGCACTGAGCGCCCTGAGTACTGAGCACCCAGCACCCCGAGTACTGAGCACTGAACACCCTGAGTACTGAGCACCCAGCACCCTGAGCACTGAGAACCCTGAGTACTGAGCACCGAGCACCCTGAGTACTGAACACCCAGCCCCCTGAGCACTGAGCACGGAGCACCCCGAAGACTGAGCACCCCGCACCCTGAGCACTGAGCACCCAGCACCTTGAGTACTGAGCACCGAGCACCCCGAGCACTGAGCACCCAGCACCCTGAGTACTGAGCACCCAACACCCAGAGTACTGAGCACCCAGCACCCTGATCACTGAGCACGCAGCACCCTGAGTACTGAGCACCCAGCACCCTGAGTACTGAGCACCCAGCACCCTGAGCACTGAGCACTGAGCACCCAGCACCCTGAGCAATGAGCACTGACCACCCAGCACCCCGAGCACTGAGCACCCAGCACCCCGAGCACTGAGCACCCAGCGCCCTGAGCACTGAGCACCCAGCACCCTGAGCACTGAGCACCCAGCCTCCTGAGTACTGAGCACCCAGCACCATGAGTACTGAGCACCCAGCACCCTGAGTACTGAGCACCGAGCACCCCGAGCACTGAGCACACAGCAGCCTGAGCACTGAGCACCCTGAGGACTGAGCACCCAGCACACTGAGCACCGAGCACCCCGAGCACTGAGCACCCAGCACCCTGAGCACTGAGGACCCTGAGCACTGAGCACGCATCACACCGAGCACTGAGCACCCAGCACCCTGAGTACTGAGCACCCAGCACCCTGAGCACTGAGCACCCAGCACCCTGAGTACTGAGCACCCTGAGTACTGAGCACCGATCACCCTGAGCACTGAGCACCCAGCACCCTGAGTACTGAGCACCCAGCACCCTGAGCGCTGAGCACCCAGCACCCTGAGCACTGAGCACTCAGGACCCTGAGTACTGAGCACCCAGAACCCTGAGTACTGAGTACAAAGCACCCTGAGCACTGAGCACCCAGCACCCTGAGTACTGAGCACCGAGCACACTAAGTACTGAGCACCAAGCACCCTGAGTACTGAGCACCCAGCACCCTGAGCACTGAGCACCCAGCACCCTGAGTACTGAGCACCCAGCACCCTGAGTACTGAGCACCCAGCACCCTGAGTACTGAGCACCCAGCACCCTGAGTACTGAGCACCCAGCACCCTGAGTACTGAGCACCGAGCACCCCGAGCACTGAGCAACCAGCACCCTGAGTACTGAGCACTGAGCACCCTGAGTACTGAGCACCAAACACCCTGAGTACTGAGCTCCCAGCACCCTGAGGACTGAGCACCCAGCACCCTGAACACTGAGCACCCAGCACCCTAAGTACTGAGCACAGAGCACCCTGAGCACTGAGCACCCAGCACCCTGAGTACTGAGCACCCAGCACCCTGAGTACTGAGCAACCAGCACCCTGAGCACAGAGAACTGAGCACCCAGCACCCTGAGCACTGAGCACTGAGCACCCAGCACCACAGCCCTGAGCACCCAGCACCCCGAGCACTGAGCACCCAGCACCCTGAGCACTGAGCACCCAGCACCCTGAGTACTGAGCAACCAGCAACCTGAGTACTGAGCACCCATCACCCTGAGTACTGAGCACTCAGCACCCTGAGTACTGAGCACCGAGCACACCGAGCAATGAGCACCCAGCACCATGAGCACTGAGCACCCGAAGGACTGAGCACCCAGCACCCTGAGCACTGAGCACCGATCACTCTGAGCAGTGAGCACCCAGCACCCCGAGCACTGAGCACCCAGCACCCTGAGTACTGAGCACCCAGCACCCCGAGTACTGAGCACCCAGCACCCTGAGTACTGAGCACCCAGCACCCCGAGCACTGAGCACCCAGCACCCTGAGTACTGAGCACCCTGAGTACTGAGCACTGAGCACAGAGCATCCTGAGTACTGAGCACCCTGAGGACTGAGCACCCAGCACCCAGAGCACCGAGAACCCAGCACCCTGAGTACTGAGCACTGATCACCCTGAGCACTGAGCACCCAGCACCCCGAGCACTGAGCACCCAGCACCCTGAGTACTGAGCACCCAGCACCCTGAGCACTGAGCACCGAGCACCCTGAGTACTGAACACCCAGCACACTGAGCACTCAGCACTGAGAACCCGGCACCCTGAGCACTGAGCACTGAGCACCCAGCACCCTGAGCACTGAGCACCCTGAGCACTGAGCACCCTGAGCATTGAGCACTGAGCACCCAGCACCCTGAGTACTGAGCACCCAACACTCTGAGCACTGAGCACCCAGCACGCTGAGTACTGAGCACTGAGCACACAGCACCCTGAGTACTGAGCACCCAGCACCCCGAGCACTGAGCACCCAGCGCCCCGAGCACTGAGCACCCAGCACCCCGAGCACTGAGCACTGAGCACACTGAGCACTGAGCACCGAGCACCCCGAGTACTGAGCACTGAGCGCCCTGAGTACTGAGCACCCAGCACCCCGAGTACTGAGCACTGAACACCCTGAGTACTGAGCACCCAGCACCCTGAGCACTGAGAACCCTGAGTACTGAGCACCGAGCACCCTGAGTACTGAACACCCAGCCCCCTGAGCACTGAGCACGGAGCACCCCGAAGACTGAGCACCCCGCACCCTGAGCACTGAGCACCCAGCACCTTGAGTACTGAGCACCGAGCACCCCGAGCACTGAGCACCCAGCACCCTGAGTACTGAGCACCCAACACCCAGAGTACTGAGCACCCAGCACCCTGATCACTGAGCACGCAGCACCCTGAGTACTGAGCACCCAGCACCCTGAGTACTGAGCACCCAGCACCCTGAGCACTGAGCACTGAGCACCCAGCACCCTGAGCAATGAGCACTGACCACCCAGCACCCCGAGCACTGAGCACCCAGCACCCCGAGCACTGAGCACCCAGCGCCCTGAGCACTGAGCACCCAGCACCCTGAGCACTGAGCACCCAGCCTCCTGAGTACTGAGCACCCAGCACCATGAGTACTGAGCACCCAGCACCCTGAGTACTGAGCACCGAGCACCCCGAGCACTGAGCACACAGCACCCTGAGCACTGAGCACCCTGAGGACTGAGCACCCAGCACACTGAGCACCGAGCACCCCGAGCACTGAGCACCCAGCACCCTGAGCACTGAGGACCCTGAGCACTGAGCACGCATCACACCGAGCACTGAGCACCCAGCACCCTGAGTACTGAGCACCCAGCACCCTGAGCACTGAGCACCCAGCACCCTAAGTACTGAGCACCCTGAGTACTGAGCACCGATCACCCTGAGCACTGAGCACCCAGCACCCTGAGTACTGAGCACCCAGCACCCTGAGCGCTGAGCACCCAGCACCCTGAGCACTGAGCACTCAGGACCCTGAGTACTGAGCACCCAGAACCCTGAGTACTGAGTACAAAGCACCCTGAGCACTGAGCACCCAGCACCCTGAGTACTGAGCACCGAGCACACTAAGTACTGAGCACCAAGCACCCTGAGTACTGAGCACCCAGCACCCTGAGCACTGAGCACCCAGCACCCTGAGTACTGAGCACCCAGCACCCTGAGTACTGAGCACCCAGCACCCTGAGTACTGAGCACCCAGCACCCTGAGTACTGAGCACCGAGCACCCCGAGCACTGAGCAACCAGCACCCTGAGTACTGAGCACTGAGCACCCTGAGTACTGAGCACCAAACACCCTGAGTACTGAGCTCCCAGCACCCTGAGGACTGAGCACCCAGCACCCTGAACACTGAGCACCCAGCACCCTGAGTACTGAGCCCCCAGCACCCTGAGTACTGAGCACCCAGCACCCTGAGCACTGAGCACCCAGCACCCCGAGCACTGAGCACCCAGCACCCCAAGCACTGAGCACCCAGCACCCCGAGCACTGAGCACCCAGCACCCTGAGCACTGAGCACCCAGCACCCTGAGCACTGAGCACCCAGCACCATGAGTACTGAGCACCCAGCACACTGAGTACTGAGCACTAAGCACCCAGAGCACTGAGCACCCAGCACCCCGAGCACTGAGCACCCAGCACCCCGAGCACCGAGCACTGAGCACCCTGAGCACTGAGCACCCAGCACCCCGAGTACTGAGCACTGAGCACCCTGAGTACTGAGCACCAAGCACCCCGAGTACTGAGCACTGAGCACCCTGAGTACTGAGCACCCAGCACCCTGAGCACTGAGCACCCAGCACCCTGAGTACTGAGCACTGAAAACCCTGAGTACTGAGCACCGAGCACCCTGAGTACTGAGCACCCAGCACCCTGATCACTGAGCACGGAGCACCCCGAGGACTGAGCACCCAGCACCCTGAGCACTGAGCACCCAGCACCTTGAGTACTGAGCACCGAGCACAACGAGCACTGAGCACCCAGCACCCTGAGTACTGAGCACCCAGCACCCTGAGCACTGAGCACCCAGCACCCTGAGTACTGAGCACCCTGAGTACTGAGCACCGATCACCCTGAGCACTGAGCACCCAGCACCCTGAGTACTGAGCACCCAGCACCCTGAGCGCTGAGCACCCAGCACCCTGAGCACTGAGCACTCAGGACCCTGAGTACTGAGCACCCAGAACCCTGAGTACTGAGTACAAAGCACCCTGAGCACTGAGCACCCAGCACCCTGAGTACTGAGCACCGAGCACACTAAGTACTGAGCACCAAGCACCCTGAGTACTGAGCACCCAGCACCCTGAGCACTGAGCACCCAGCACCCTGAGTACTGAGCACCCAGCACCCTGAGTACTGAGCACCCAGCACCCTGAGTACTGAGCACCCAGCACCCTGAGTACTGAGCACCCAGCACCCTGAGTACTGAGCACCGAGCACCCCGAGCACTGAGCAACCAGCACCCTGAGTACTGAGCACTGAGCACCCTGAGTACTGAGCACCGAACACCCTGAGTACTGAGCTCCCAGCACCCTGAGGACTGAGCACCCAGCACCCTGAACACTGAGCACCCAGCACCCTAAGTACTGAGCACAGAGCACCCTGAGCACTGAGCACCCAGCACCCTGAGTACTGAGCACCCAGCACCCTGAGTACTGAGCAACCAGCACCCTGAGCACAGAGAACTGAGCACCCAGCACCCTGAGCACTGAGCACTGAGCACCCAGCACCACAGCCCTGAGCACCCAGCACCCCGAGCACTGAGCACCCAGCACCCTGAGCACTGAGCACCCAGCACCCTGAGTACTGAGCAACCAGCAACCTGAGTACTGAGCACCCATCACCCTGAGTACTGAGCACTCAGCACCCTGAGTACTGAGCACCGAGCACACCGAGCAATGAGCACCCAGCACCCTGAGCACTGAGCACCCGAAGGACTGAGCACCCAGCACCCTGAGCACTGAGCACCGATCACTCTGAGCAGTGAGCACCCAGCACCCCGAGCACTGAGCACCCAGCACCCTGAGTACTGAGCACCCAGCACCCCGAGTACTGAGCACCCAGCACCCTGAGTACTGAGCACCCAGCACCCCGAGCACTGAGCACCCAGCACCCTGAGTACTGAGCACCCTGAGTACTGAGCACTGAGCACAGAGCATCCTGAGTACTGAGCACCCTGAGGACTGAGCACCCAGCACCCAGAGCACCGAGAACCCAGCACCCTGAGTACTGAGCACTGATCACCCTGAGCACTGAGCACCCAGCACCCCGAGCACTGAGCACCCAGCACCCTGAGTACTGAGCACCCAGCACCCTGAGCACTGAGCACCGAGCACCCTGAGTACTGAACACCCAGCACACTGAGCACTCAGCACTGAGAACCCGGCACCCTGAGCACTGAGCACTGAGCACCCAGCACCCTGAGCACTGAGCACCCTGAGCACTGAGCACCCTGAGCATTGAGCACTGAGCACCCAGCACCCTGAGTACTGAGCACCCAACACTCTGAGCACTGAGCACCCAGCACGCTGAGTACTGAGCACTGAGCACACAGCACCCTGAGTACTGAGCACCCAGCACCCCGAGCACTGAGCACCCAGCGCCCCGAGCACTGAGCACCCAGCACCCCGAGCACTGAGCACTGAGCACACTGAGCACTGAGCACCCAGCACCCCGAGTACTGAGCACTGAGCGCCCTGAGTACTGAGCACCCAGCACCCCGAGTACTGAGCACTGAACACCCTGAGTACTGAGCACCCAGCACCCTGAGCACTGAGAACCCTGAGTACTGAGCACCGAGCACCCTGAGTACTGAACACCCAGCCCCCTGAGCACTGAGCACGGAGCACCCCGAAGACTGAGCACCCCGCACCCTGAGCACTGAGCACCCAGCACCTTGAGTACTGAGCACCGAGCACCCCGAGCACTGAGCACCCAGCACCCTGAGTACTGAGCACCCAACACCCAGAGTACTGAGCACCCAGCACCCTGATCACTGAGCACGCAGCACCCTGAGTACTGAGCACCCAGCACCCTGAGTACTGAGCACCCAGCACCCTGAGCACTGAGCATTGAGCACCCAGCACCCTGAGCAATGAGCACTGACCACCCAGCACCCCGAGCACTGAGCACCCAGCACCCCGAGCACTGAGCACCCAGCGCCCTGAGCACTGAGCACCCAGCACCCTGAGCACTGAGCACCCAGCCTCCTGAGTACTGAGCACCCAGCACCATGAGTACTGAGCACCCAGCACCCTGAGTACTGAGCACCGAGCACCCCGAGCACTGAGCACACAGCAGCCTGAGCACTGAGCACCCTGAGGACTGAGCACCCAGCACACTGAGCACCGAGCACCCCGAGCACTGAGCACCCAGCACCCTGAGCACTGAGGACCCTGAGCACTGAGCACGCATCACACCGAGCACTGAGCACCCAGCACCCTGAGTACTGAGCACCCAGCACCCTGAGCACTGAGCACCCAGCACCCTGAGTACTGAGCACCCTGAGTACTGAGCACCGATCACCCTGAGCACTGAGCACCCAGCACCCTGAGTACTGAGCACCCAGCACCCTGAGCGCTGAGCACCCAGCACCCTGAGCACTGAGCACTCAGGACCCTGAGTACTGAGCACCCAGAACCCTGAGTACTGAGTACAAAGCACCCTGAGCACTGAGCACCCAGCACCCTGAGTACTGAGCACCGAGCACACTAAGTACTGAGCACCAAGCACCCTGAGTACTGAGCACCCAGCACCCTGAGCACTGAGCACCCAGCACCCTGAGTACTGAGCACCCAGCACCCTGAGTACTGAGCACCCAGCACCCTGAGTACTGAGCACCCAGCACCCTGAGTACTGAGCACCCAGCACCCTGAGTACTGAGCACCGAGCACCCCGAGCACTGAGCAACCAGCACCCTGAGTACTGAGCACTGAGCACCCTGAGTACTGAGCACCAAACACCCTGAGTACTGAGCTCCCAGCACCCTGAGGACTGAGCACCCAGCACCCTGAACACTGAGCACCCAGCACCCTGAGTACTGAGCCCCCAGCACCCTGAGTACTGAGCACCCGGCACCCCGAGCACTGAGCACCCAGCACCCCGAGCACTGAGCACCCAGCACCCCGAGCACTGAGCACCCAGCACCCCGAGCACTGAGCACCCAGCACCCTGAGCACTGAGCACCCAGCACCCTGAGCACTGAGCACCCAGAACCATGAGTACTGAGCACCCAGCACACTGAGTACTGAGCACTAAGCACCCAGAGCACTGAGCACCCAGCACCCTGAGCACTGAGCACCCAGCACCCCGAGCACCGAGCACTGAGCACCCTGAGCACTGAGCACCCAGCACCCCGAGTACTGAGCACTGAGCACCCTGAGTACTGAGCACCAAGCACCCCGAGTACTGAGCACTGAGCACCCTGAGTACTGAGCACCCAGCACCCTGAGCACTGAGCACCCAGCACCCTGAGTACTGAGCACTGAAAACCCTGAGTACTGAGCACCGAGCATTCTGAGTACTGAGCACCCAGCACCCTGATCACTGAGCACGGAGCACCCCGAGGACTGAGCACCCAGCACCCTGAGCACTGAGCACCCAGCACCTTGAGTACTGAGCACCGAGCACAACGAGCACTGAGCACCCAGCACCCTGAGTACTGAGCACCCAGCACCCTGAGCACTGAGCACCCAGCTCCCTGAGCACTGAGCACGCAGCACCCCAAGCTCTGAGCACCCAGCACCCTGAGTACTGAGCACAGAGCACCCTGAGCACTGAGCACCCAGCACCCTGAGTACTGAGCACCCAGCACCCTGAGTACTGAGCAACCAGCACCCTGAGCACTGAGCACTGAGCACCCAGCACCCTGAGCACTGAGCACTGAGCACCCAGCACCACAGCCCTGAGCACCCAGCACCCCGAGCACTGAGCACCCAGCACCCTGAGCACTGAGCACCCAGCACCCTGAGTACTGAGCAACCAGCAACCTGAGTACTGAGCACCCATCACCCTGAGTACTGAGCACTCAGCACCCTGAGTACTGAGCACCGAGCACACCGAGCAATGAGCACCCAGCACCCTGAGCACTGAGCACCCGTAGGACTGAGCACCAAGCACCCTGAGCACTGAGCACCGATCACTCTGAGCAGTGAGCACCCAGCACCCCGAGCACTGAGCACCCAGCACCCTGAGTACTGAGCACCCAGCACCCCGAGTACTGAGCACCCAGCACCCTGAGTACTGAGCACCCAGCACCCCGAGCACTGAGCACCCAGCACCCTGAGTACTGAGCACCCTGAGTACTGAGCTCTGAGCACAGAGCATCCTGAGTACTGAGCACCCTGAGGACTGAGCACCCAGCACCCAGAGCACCGAGAACCCAGCACCCTGAGTACTGAGCACTGATCACCCTGAGCACTGAGCACCCAGCACCCCGAGCACTGAGCACCCAGCACCCTGAGTACTGAGCACCCAGCACCCTGAGCACTGAGCACCGAGCACCCTGAGTACTGAACACCCAGCACACTGAGCACTCAGCACTGAGAACCCGGCACCCTGAGCACTGAGCACTGAGCACCCAGCACCCCGAGCACTGAGCACCCAGCACCCTGAGCACCCAGCACCCTGAGCACTGAGCACCCTGAGCACTGAGCACCCTGAGCATTGAGCACTGAGCACCCAGCACCCTGAGTACTGAGCACCCAACACTCTGAGCACTGAGCACCCAGCACGCTGAGTACTGAGCACTGAGCACACAGCACCCTGAGTACTGAGCACCCAGCACCCCGAGCACTGAGCACCCAGCGCCCCGAGCACTGAGCACCCAGCACCCCGAGCACTGAACACTGAGCACACTGAGCACTGAGCACCCAGCACCCCGAGTACTGAGCACTGAGTGCCCTGAGTACTGAGCACCCAGCACCCCGAGTACTGAGCACTGAACACCCTGAGTACTGAGCACCCAGCACCCTGAGCACTGAGAACCCTGAGTACTGAGCACCGAGCACCCTGAGTACTGAGCACCCAGCCCCCTGAGCACTGAGCACGGAGCACCCCGAAGACTGAGCACCCCGCACCCTGAGCACTGAGCACCCAGCACCTTGAGTACTGAGCACCGAGCACCCCGAGCACTGAGCACCCAGCACCCTGAGTACTGAGCACGCAACACCCAGAGTACTGAGCACCCAGCACCCTGATCACTGAGCACGCAGCACCCTGAGTACTGAGCACCCAGCACCCTGAGTACTGAGCACCCAGCACCCTGAGCACTGAGCACTGAGCACCCAGCACCCTGAGCAATGAGCACTGACCACCCAGCACCCCGAGCACTGAGCACCCAGCACCCCGAGCCCTGAGCACCCAGCGCCCTGAGCACTGAGCACCCAGCACCCTGAGCACTGAGCACCCAGCCTCCTGAGTACTGAGCACCCAGCACCATGAGTACTGAGCACCCAGCACCCTGAGTACTGAGCACCGAGCACCCCGAGCACTGAGCACACAGCACCCTGAGCACTGAGCACCCTGAGGACTGAGCACCCAGCACACTGAGCACCGAGCACCCCGAGCACTGAGCACCCAGCACCCTGAGCACTGAGGACCCTGAGCACTGAGCACGCATCACACCGAGCACTGAGCACCCAGCACCCTGAGTACTGAGCACCCAGCACCCTGAGCACTGAGCACCCAGCACCCTGAGTACTGAGCACCCTGAGTACTGAGCACTGATCACCCTGAGCACTGAGCACCCAGCACCCTGTGTACTGAGCACCCAGCACCCTGAGCGCTGAGCACCCAGCACCCTGAGCACTGAGCACTCAGGACCCTGAGTACTGAGCACCCAGAACCCTGAGTACTGAGTACAAAGCACCCTGAGCACTGAGCACCCAGCACCCTGAGTACTGAGCACCGAGCACACTAAGTACTGAGCACCAAGCACCCTGAGTACTGAGCACCCAGCACCATGAGCACTGAGCACCCAGCACCCTGAGTACTGAGCACCCAGCACCCTGAGTACTGAGCACCCAGCACCCTGAGTACTGAGCACCCAGCACCCTGAGTACTGAGCACCCAGCACCCTGAGTACTGAGCACCGAGCACCCCGAGCACTGAGCAACCAGCACCCTGAGTACTGAGCACTGAGCACCCTGAGTAAAGAGCACCGAACACCCTGAGTACTGAGCTCCCAGCACCCTGAGGACTGAGCACCCAGCACCCTGAACACTGAGCACCCAGCACCCTGAGTACTGAGCCCCCAGCACCCTGAGTACTGAGCACCCAGCACCCTGAGCACTGAGCACCCAGCACCCCGAGCACTGAGAACCCAGCACCCCGAGCACTGAGCACCCAGCACCCCGAGCACTGAGCACCCAGCACCCTGAGCACTGAGCACCCAGCACCCTGAGCACTGAGCACCCAGCACCATGAGTACTGAGCACCCAGCACACTGAGTACTGAGCACTAAGCACCCAGAGCACTGAGCACCCAGCACCCCGAGCACGGAGCACCCAGGACCCCGAGCACTGAGAACTGAGCACCCAGCACCCTGAGTACTGAGCACCGAGCTCCCCGAGCACTGAGCACCCCGAGTACTGAGCACCCAGCACCCCGATCACTGAGCTCCCAGCACCCTGAGCACTGAGCTCCCAGCACCCTGAGCACTGAGCACCCAGCACCCTGAGTACTGAGCACCCAGCACGCTGAGTACTGAGCACCCAGCACGCTGAGTACTGAGCACCCAGCACCCTGAGCACTGAGCACCCAGGACCCCGAGCACTGAGAACCCAGCACCCTGAGTACAGAGCACCCAGCACCCCGAGTACTGAGCACCCAGCACCCTGAGCACTGAGCACCCAGCACGCTGAGTACTGAGCACCCTGAGTACTGAGCACCGATCACCCTGAGCACTGAGCACCCAGCAGCCTGAGTACTGAGCACCCAGCACCCTGAGCACTGAGCACCCAGCACCCTGAGCACTGAGCACCCAGCACCCTGAGTACTGAGCACCCAGCACCCTGATTACTGAGTACCCAGCACCCTGATAACTGAGCACCCAGCACCCTGAGTACTGAGCACCGAGAACCATGAGTATTGAGCACCCAGCACCCTTAGTACTGAGCACCCAGCACCCTGAGCACTGAGCACCCAGCACCCTGAGTACCGAGCACCCAGCACCACCCTCAGCACTGAGCACCCAGCACCCCGAGCACTGAGCACCCAGCACCCTGAGCACTGAGCACCAAGCACCCCGAGTACTGAGCACCCAGCACCCCGAGTACTGAGCACCGAGCACCTCGAGCGCTGAGCACCCAGCACCCTGAGTACTGAGCACCCAGCACCCTGAGTACTGAGCACTGAGCACCCCGAGTACTGAGCACCCAGCACCCTGAGCACTGAACACCCAGCAACCTGAGTACTGAGAACAGATCACCCTGAGTACTGAGCACCCAGCACCCTGAGTACTGAGCCCCCAGCACCCTGAGTACTGAGCACCCAGCACCCCGAGCACTGAGCACCCACCACCCCGAGAATGAGCACCCAGCACCCTGAGTACTGAGAACCGAGCACCCTGAGTACTGAGCACCCAGCACCTTGAGTACTGAGCCCCTAGCACCCTGAGAATGAGCACCCAGCACCATGAGTACTGAGCACCCAGCACCCTGAGTACTGAGCACTAAGCACCCAGAGCACTGAGAACCCAGCACCCCGAGCACGGAGCACCCAGCACCCTGAGCACTGAGCACCCGGGACCCTGAGCACTGAGCACCGAGCACCCCGAGCACTGAGCACCCAGCACCCTGAGCACTCAGCACCCAGCACCCCGAGCACTGAGCACCCAGCACCCTGAGCACTGAGCACCCAGCACCCTGAGCACGGAGCACCCCGAGGACTGAGCACCCAGCACCCTGAGCACTGAGCACCCAGCACCTTGAGTACTGAGCACCGAGCACCCCGAGCACTAAGCACCCAGCACCCTGAGTACTGAGCACCCAGCACCCTGAGCACTGAGCACCCAGCACCCTGAGCACTGAGCAGCCAGCACCCCGAGCACGGAGCACCCAGCACCCTGAGTACTGAGCACCCAACACCCAGAGTACTGAGCACCCAGCACCCTGAGCACTGAGCACCCAGCACCCCGAGTACTGAGCACCCAGCACCCTGAGTACTGAGCACCCAGCACCCTGAGCACTGAGCACCCGGAGGACTGAGCACCCAGCACACTGAGCACTGAGCACCGATCACCCTGAGCACTGAGCACCCAGCACCCCGAGCACTGAGCACCCAGCACCCTGAGCACTGCGCACCCAGCACCCCGAGTACTGAGCACCCAGCACCCTGAGTACTGAGCACCCAGCACCCTGAGCACTTAGCACCCGGAGGACTGAGCACCCAGCACACTGAGCACTGAGCACCGATCACCCTGAGCACTGAGCACCCAGCACCCCGAGTACTGAGCACCCAGCACCCTGAGTACTGAGCACCCAGCACCCTGAGCACTGAGCACCCGGAGGACTGAGCACCCAGCACCCTGAGTACTGAGCACCCAGCACCCCGAGTACTGAGCACCCAGCACCCTGAGTACTGAGCACCCAGCATCCCGAGCACTGAGCACCCAGCACTCTGAGTACTGAGCACCCTGAGTACTGAGCACTGAGCACCGAGCACCCTGAGTACTGAGCACCCTGAGGACTGAGCACCCAGCACCCTGAGCACTGAGCACCCAGCACCCTGAGTACTGAGCACAGATCACCCTGATCACTGAGCACCCAGCACCCCGAGCACTGAGCACCCAGCACCCTGAGTACTGAGCACCCAGCACCCTGAGCACTGAGCACCAAGCACCCTGAGTACTGAACACCGAGCACCCTGAGCACTGAGCACTGAGCACCCAGCACCCTGAGCACTGAGCACTGAGCACCCAGCACCCCGAGCAGAGAGCACCCAGCACCCTGAGCACCCAGCACCCTGAGCACTGAGCACCCTGAGCACTGAGCACCCTGAGCACTGAGCACTGAGCACCCAGCACCCTGAGTACTGAGCACCGATCACCCTGAGCACTGAGCACCCAGGACCCCGAGCACTGAGAACCCAGCACCCTGAGTACAGAGCACCCAGCACCCCGAGTACTGAGCACCCAGCACCCTGAGCACTGAGCACCCAGCACGCTGAGTACTGAGCACCCTGAGTACTGAGCACCGATCACCCTGAGCACTGAGCACCCAGCACCCTGAGTACCGAGCACCCAGCACCACCCTCAGCACTGAGCACCCAGCACCCCGAGCACTGAGCACCCAGCACCCTGAGCACTGAGCACCCAGCACCCCGAGTACTGAGCAGCCAGCACCCCGAGTACTGAGCACCGAGCACCTCGAGCACTGAGCACCCAGCACCCTGAGTACTGAGCACCCAGCACCCTGAGTACTGAGCACTGAGCACCCCGAGTACTGAGCACCCAGCACCCCGAGCACTGAGCACCCAGCAACCTGAGTACTGAGCACAGATCACCCTGAGTACTGAGCACCCAGCACCCTGAGTACTGAGCCCCCAGCACCCTGAGTACTGAGCACCCAGCACCCCGAGCACTGAGCACCCACCACCCCGAGAATGAGCACCCAGCACCCTGAGTACTGAGAACCGAGCACCCTGAGTACTGAGCACCCAGCACCTTGAGTACTGAGCCCCTAGCACCCTGAGAATGAGCACAAAGCACCATGAGTACTGAGCACCCAGCACCCTGAGTACTGAGCACTAAGCACCCAGAGCACTGAGAACCCAGCACCCCGAGCACGGAGCACCCAGCACCCTGAGCACTGAGCACCCAGCACCCTGAGCACTGAGCACCCAGCACCCTGAGTACTGAGCACTCAGCACGCTGAGTACTGAGCACCCAGCACCCCGAGCACTGAGCACCCAGCACCCTGTGTACTGAGCACTGAGCACCCTGAGTACTAAGCACCCAGCACACTGAGTACTGAGCACCCGGGACCCTGAGCACTGAGCACCGAGCACCCCGAGCACTGAGCACCCAGCACCCTGAGCACTCAGCACCCAGCACCCCAAGTACTGAGCACCCAGCACTCTGAGTACTGAGCACCCAGCACCCTGAGCACTGAGCACCCGGAGGACTGAGCACCCAGCACCCTGAGCACTGAGCACCGATCACCCTGAGCACTGAGCACCCAGCACCCTGAGTACTGAGCACCCAGCACCCTGAGTACTGAGCACCCAGCACCCTGAGCACTGAGCACCCGGAGGACTGAGCACTCAGCACCCTGAGTACTGAGCACCCAGCACCCCGAGTACTGAGCACCCAGCACCCTGAGCACTGAGCACCCAGCACCCTGAGCACGGAGCACCCCGAGGACTGAGCACCCAGCACCCTGAGTACTGAGCACCCAGGACCCTGAGCACTGAGCACCGAGCACCCCGAGCACTGAGCACCCAGCACCCTGAGAACTCAGCACCCAGCACCCCGAGCACTGAGCACCCAGCACCCTGAGCACTGAGCACCCAGCACCCTGAGCACGGAGCACCCCGAGGACTGAGCACCCAGCACCCTGAGCACTGAGCACCCAGCACCTTGAGTACTGAGCACCGAGCACCCCGAGCACTAAGCACCCAGCACCCTGAGTAATGAGCACCCAGCACCCTGAGCACTGAGCACATAGCACCCTGAGCACTGAGCAGCCAGCACCCCGAGCACTGAGCACCCAGCACCCTGAGCACCCAGCACCCTGAGCACTGAGAACCCTGAGCACTGAGCACCCTGAGCACTGAGCACTGAGCACCCAGCACCCTGAGTACAGAGCACCCAACACTCTGAGCACTGAGCACCCAGCACGCTGAGTACTGAGCACCGATCACCCTGAGCACTGAGCACCTAGGACCCCGAGCACTGAGCACCCAGCACCCTGAGTACAGAGCACCCAGCACCCCGTGTACTGAGCACCCAGCACCGAGAGCACTGAGCACCCAGCACCCTGAGTACTGAGCACCGATCACCATGAGCACTGAGCACCCTGCACCCTGAGTACTGAGCACCCAGCACCCCGATCACTGAGCACCCAGCACCCTGAGCACTGAGCACCCAGCACCCTGAGCACTGAGCACCCAGCACCCTGAGTACTGAGCAACCAGCACGCTGAGTACTGAGCACCCAGCAACCCGAGCACTGAGCAACCAGCACCCTGAGTACTGAGCACTGAGCACCCAGCACCCCGAGCACTGAGCACCCAGCACCCTGTGTACTGAGCACTGAGCACCCTGAGTACTAAGCACCCAGCACCCTGAGTACTGAGCACCCAGGACCCTGAGCACTGAGCACCGAGCACCCCGAGCACTGAGCACCCAGCACCCTGAGAACTCAGCACCCAGCACCCCGAGCACTGAGCACCCAGCACCCTGAGCACTGAGCACCCAGCACCCTGAGCACGGAGCACCCCGAGGACTGAGCACCCAGCACCCTGAGCACTGAGCACCCAGCACCTTGAGTACTGAGCACCGAGCACCCCGAGCACTAAGCACCCAGCACCCTGAGTAATAAGCACCCAGCACCCTGAGCACTGAGCACATAGCACCCTGAGCACTGAGCAGCCAGCACCCCGAGCACTGAGCACCCAGCACCCTGAGCACCCAGCACCCTGAGCACTGAGAACCCTGAGCACTGAGCACCCTGAGCACTGAGCAATGAGCACCCAGCACCCTGAGTACAGAGCACCCAACACTCTGAGCACTGAGCACCCAGCACGCTGAGTACTGAGCACCGATCACCCTGAGCACTGAGCACCTAGGACCCCGAGCACTGAGCACCCAGCACCCTGAGTACAGAGCACCCAGCACCCCGTGTACTGAGCACCCAGCACCGAGAGCACTGAGCACCCAGCACCCTGAGTACTGAGCACCGATCACCATGAGCACTGAGCACCCTGCACCCTGAGTACTGAGCACCCAGCAGCCTGAGCACTGAGCACCCAGCACCCTGAGCACTGAGCAACCAGCACCCTGAGTACTGAGCACCCAGCACCCTGAGTACTGAGTACCCATCACCCTGAGCACTGAGCACCCAGCACCCTGAGTACTGAGCACCGAGCACCCTGAGTACTGAGCACCCAGCACCCTTAGTACTGAGCACCCAGCACCCTGAGCACTGAGCACCCAGCACCCTGAGTACTGAACACCCAGCACCACCCTCAGCACTGAGCACCCAGCACCCCGAGCACTGAGCACCCAGCACCCTGAGCACCCAGCACCCTGAGCACTGAGAACCCTGAGCACTGAGCACCCTGAGCACTGAGCACTGAGCACCCAGCACCCTGAGTACAGAGCACCCAACACTCTGAGCACTGAGCACCCAGCACGCTGAGTACTGAGCACCGATCACCCTGAGCACTGAGCACCTAGGACCCCGAGCACTGAGCACCCAGCACCCTGAGCACACAGCACCCTGAGCACTGAGCACCCAGCACCCTGAGTACTGAGCACTGAGCACCCCGAGTACTGAGCACCCAGCACCCCGAGCACTGAACACCCAGCAACCTGAGTACTGAGAACAGATCACCCTGAGTACTGAGCACCCAGCACCCTGAGTACTGAGAACCGAGCACCCTGAGTACTGAGCACCCAGCACCTTGAGTACTGAGCCCCTAGCACCCTGAGAATGAGCACCCAGCACCATGAGTACTGAGCACCCAGCACCCTGAGTACTGAGCACTAAGCACCCAGAGCACTGAGAACCCAGCACCCCGAGCACGGAGCACCCAGCACCCTGAGCACTGAGCACCCGGGACCCTGAGCACTGAGCACCGAGCACCCCGAGCACTGAGCACCCAGCACCCTGAGCACTCAGCACCCAGCACCCCGAGCACTGAGCACCCAGCACCCTGAGCACTGAGCACCCAGCACCCTGAGCACGGAGCACCCCGAGGACTGAGCACCCAGCACCCTGAGCACTGAGCACCCAGCACCTTGAGTACTGAGCACCGAGCACCCCGAGCACTAAGCACCCAGCACCCTGAGTACTGAGCACCCAGCACCCTGAGCACTGAGCACCCAGCACCCTGAGCACTGAGCAGCCAGCACCCCGAGCACGGAGCACCCAGCACCCTGAGTACTGAGCACCCAACACCCAGAGTACTGAGCACCCAGCACCCTGAGCACTGAGCACCCAGCACCCCGAGTACTGAGCACCCAGCACCCTGAGTACTGAGCACCCAGCACCCTGAGCACTGAGCACCCGGAGGACTGAGCACCCAGCACACTGAGCACTGAGCACCGATCACCCTGAGCACTGAGCACCCAGCACCCCGAGCACTGAGCACCCAGCACCCTGAGCACTGCGCACCCAGCACCCCGAGTACTGAGCACCCTGCACCCTGAGTACTGAGCACCCAGCACCCTGAGCACTTAGCACCCGGAGGACTGAGCACCCAGCACACTGAGCACTGAGCACCGATCACCCTGAGCACTGAGCACCCAGCACCCCGAGTACTGAGCACCCAGCACCCTGAGTACTGAGCACCCAGCACCCTGAGCACTGAGCACCCGGAGGACTGAGCACCCAGCACCCTGAGTACTGAGCACCCAGCACCCCGAGTACTGAGCACCCAGCACCCTGAGTACTGAGCACCCAGCATCCCGAGCACTGAGCACCCAGCACTCTGAGTACTGAGCACCCTGAGTACTGAGCACTGAGCACCGAGCACCCTGAGTACTGAGCACCCTGAGGACTGAGCACCCAGCACCCTGAGCACTGAGCACCCAGCACCCTGAGTACTGAGCACAGATCACCCTGATCACTGAGCACCCAGCACCCCGAGCACTGAGCACCCAGCACCCTGAGTACTGAGCACCCAGCACCCTGAGCACTGAGCACCAAGCACCCTGAGTACTGAACACCGAGCACCCTGAGCACTGAGCACTGAGCACCCAGCACCCTGAGCACTGAGCACTGAGCACCCAGCACCCCGAGCAGAGAGCACCCAGCACCCTGAGCACCCAGCACCCTGAGCACTGAGCACCCTGAGCACTGAGCACCCTGAGCACTGAGCACTGAGCACCCAGCACCCTGAGTACTGAGCACCGATCACCCTGAGCACTGAGCACCCAGGACCCCGAGCACTGAGAACCCAGCACCCTGAGTACAGAGCACCCAGCACCCCGAGTACTGAGCACCCAGCACCCTGAGCACTGAGCACCCAGCACGCTGAGTACTGAGCACCCTGAGTACTGAGCACCGATCACCCTGAGCACTGAGCACCCAGCACCCTGAGTACCGAGCACCCAGCACCACCCTCAGCACTGAGCACCCAGCACCCCGAGCACTGAGCACCCAGCACCCTGAGCACTGAGCACCCAGCACCCCGAGTACTGAGCAGCCAGCACCCCGAGTACTGAGCACCGAGCACCTCGAGCACTGAGCACCCAGCACCCTGAGTACTGAGCACCCAGCACCCTGAGTACTGAGCACTGAGCACCCCGAGTACTGAGCACCCAGCACCCCGAGCACTGAGCACCCAGCAACCTGAGTACTGAGCACAGATCACCCTGAGTACTGAGCACCCAGCACCCTGAGTACTGAGCCCCCAGCACCCTGAGTACTGAGCACCCAGCACCCCGAGCACTGAGCACCCACCACCCCGAGAATGAGCACCCAGCACCCTGAGTACTGAGAACCGAGCACCCTGAGTACTGAGCACCCAGCACCTTGAGTACTGAGCCCCTAGCACCCTGAGAATGAGCACAAAGCACCATGAGTACTGAGCACCCAGCACCCTGAGTACTGAGCACTAAGCACCCAGAGCACTGAGAACCCAGCACCCCGAGCACGGAGCACCCAGCACCCTGAGCACTGAGCACCCAGCACCCTGAGCACTGAGCACCCAGCACCCTGAGTACTGAGCACTCAGCACGCTGAGTACTGAGCACCCAGCACCCCGAGCACTGAGCACCCAGCACCCTGTGTACTGAGCACTGAGCACCCTGAGTACTAAGCACCCAGCACACTGAGTACTGAGCACCCGGGACCCTGAGCACTGAGCACCGAGCACCCCGAGCACTGAGCACCCAGCACCCTGAGCACTCAGCACCCAGCACCCCAAGTACTGAGCACCCAGCACTCTGAGTACTGAGCACCCAGCACCCTGAGCACTGAGCACCCGGAGGACTGAGCACCCAGCACCCTGAGCACTGAGCACCGATCACCCTGAGCACTGAGCACCCAGCACCCTGAGTACTGAGCACCCAGCACCCTGAGTACTGAGCACCCAGCACCCTGAGCACTGAGCACCCGGAGGACTGAGCACTCAGCACCCTGAGTACTGAGCACCCAGCACCCCGAGTACTGAGCACCCAGCACCCTGAGCACTGAGCACCCAGCACCCTGAGCACGGAGCACCCCGAGGACTGAGCACCCAGCACCCTGAGTACTGAGCACCCAGGACCCTGAGCACTGAGCACCGAGCACCCCGAGCACTGAGCACCCAGCACCCTGAGAACTCAGCACCCAGCACCCCGAGCACTGAGCACCCAGCACCCTGAGCACTGAGCACCCAGCACCCTGAGCACGGAGCACCCCGAGGACTGAGCACCCAGCACCCTGAGCACTGAGCACCCAGCACCTTGAGTACTGAGCACCGAGCACCCCGAGCACTAAGCACCCAGCACCCTGAGTAATGAGCACCCAGCACCCTGAGCACTGAGCACATAGCACCCTGAGCACTGAGCAGCCAGCACCCCGAGCACTGAGCACCCAGCACCCTGAGCACCCAGCACCCTGAGCACTGAGAACCCTGAGCACTGAGCACCCTGAGCACTGAGCACTGAGCACCCAGCACCCTGAGTACAGAGCACCCAACACTCTGAGCACTGAGCACCCAGCACGCTGAGTACTGAGCACCGATCACCCTGAGCACTGAGCACCTAGGACCCCGAGCACTGAGCACCCAGCACCCTGAGTACAGAGCACCCAGCACCCCGTGTACTGAGCACCCAGCACCGAGAGCACTGAGCACCCAGCACCCTGAGTACTGAGCACCGATCACCATGAGCACTGAGCACCCTGCACCCTGAGTACTGAGCACCCAGCACCCCGATCACTGAGCACCCAGCACCCTGAGCACTGAGCACCCAGCACCCTGAGCACTGAGCACCCAGCACCCTGAGTACTGAGCAACCAGCACGCTGAGTACTGAGCACCCAGCAACCCGAGCACTGAGCAACCAGCACCCTGAGTACTGAGCACTGAGCACCCAGCACCCCGAGCACTGAGCACCCAGCACCCTGTGTACTGAGCACTGAGCACCCTGAGTACTAAGCACCCAGCACCCTGAGTACTGAGCACCCAGGACCCTGAGCACTGAGCACCGAGCACCCCGAGCACTGAGCACCCAGCACCCTGAGAACTCAGCACCCAGCACCCCGAGCACTGAGCACCCAGCACCCTGAGCACTGAGCACCCAGCACCCTGAGCACGGAGCACCCCGAGGACTGAGCACCCAGCACCCTGAGCACTGAGCACCCAGCACCTTGAGTACTGAGCACCGAGCACCCCGAGCACTAAGCACCCAGCACCCTGAGTAATAAGCACCCAGCACCCTGAGCACTGAGCACATAGCACCCTGAGCACTGAGCAGCCAGCACCCCGAGCACTGAGCACCCAGCACCCTGAGCACCCAGCACCCTGAGCACTGAGAACCCTGAGCACTGAGCACCCTGAGCACTGAGCAATGAGCACCCAGCACCCTGAGTACAGAGCACCCAACACTCTGAGCACTGAGCACCCAGCACGCTGAGTACTGAGCACCGATCACCCTGAGCACTGAGCACCTAGGACCCCGAGCACTGAGCACCCAGCACCCTGAGTACAGAGCACCCAGCACCCCGTGTACTGAGCACCCAGCACCGAGAGCACTGAGCACCCAGCACCCTGAGTACTGAGCACCGATCACCATGAGCACTGAGCACCCTGCACCCTGAGTACTGAGCACCCAGCAGCCTGAGCACTGAGCACCCAGCACCCTGAGCACTGAGCAACCAGCACCCTGAGTACTGAGCACCCAGCACCCTGAGTACTGAGTACCCATCACCCTGAGCACTGAGCACCCAGCACCCTGAGTACTGAGCACCGAGCACCCTGAGTACTGAGCACCCAGCACCCTTAGTACTGAGCACCCAGCACCCTGAGCACTGAGCACCCAGCACCCTGAGTACTGAACACCCAGCACCACCCTCAGCACTGAGCACCCAGCACCCCGAGCACTGAGCACCCAGCACCCTGAGCACCCAGCACCCTGAGCACTGAGAACCCTGAGCACTGAGCACCCTGAGCACTGAGCACTGAGCACCCAGCACCCTGAGTACAGAGCACCCAACACTCTGAGCACTGAGCACCCAGCACGCTGAGTACTGAGCACCGATCACCCTGAGCACTGAGCACCTAGGACCCCGAGCACTGAGCACCCAGCACCCTGAGCACACAGCACCCTGAGCACTGAGCACCCAGCACCCTGAGTACTGAGCACTGAGCACCCCGAGTACTGAGCACCCAGCACCCCGAGCACTGAACACCCAGCAACCTGAGTACTGAGAACAGATCACCCTGAGTACTGAGCACCCAGCACCCTGAGTACTGAGAACCGAGCACCCTGAGTACTGAGCACCCAGCACCTTGAGTACTGAGCCCCTAGCACCCTGAGAATGAGCACCCAGCACCATGAGTACTGAGCACCCAGCACCCTGAGTACTGAGCACTAAGCACCCAGAGCACTGAGAACCCAGCACCCCGAGCACGGAGCACCCAGCACCCTGAGCACTGAGCACCCGGGACCCTGAGCACTGAGCACCGAGCACCCCGAGCACTGAGCACCCAGCACCCTGAGCACTCAGCACCCAGCACCCCGAGCACTGAGCACCCAGCACCCTGAGCACTGAGCACCCAGCACCCTGAGCACGGAGCACCCCGAGGACTGAGCACCCAGCACCCTGAGCACTGAGCACCCAGCACCTTGAGTACTGAGCACCGAGCACCCCGAGCACTAAGCACCCAGCACCCTGAGTACTGAGCACCCAGCACCCTGAGCACTGAGCACCCAGCACCCTGAGCACTGAGCAGCCAGCACCCCGAGCACGGAGCACCCAGCACCCTGAGTACTGAGCACCCAACACCCAGAGTACTGAGCACCCAGCACCCTGAGCACTGAGCACCCAGCACCCCGAGTACTGAGCACCCAGCACCCTGAGTACTGAGCACCCAGCACCCTGAGCACTGAGCACCCGGAGGACTGAGCACCCAGCACACTGAGCACTGAGCACCGATCACCCTGAGCACTGAGCACCCAGCACCCCGAGCACTGAGCACCCAGCACCCTGAGCACTGCGCACCCAGCACCCCGAGTACTGAGCACCCAGCACCCTGAGTACTGAGCACCCAGCACCCTGAGCACTTAGCACCCGGAGGACTGAGCACCCAGCACACTGAGCACTGAGCACCGATCACCCTGAGCACTGAGCACCCAGCACCCCGAGTACTGAGCACCCAGCACCCTGAGTACTGAGCACCCAGCACCCTGAGCACTGAGCACCCGGAGGACTGAGCACCCAGCACCCTGAGTACTGAGCACCCAGCACCCCGAGTACTGAGCACCCAGCACCCTGAGTACTGAGCACCCAGCATCCCGAGCACTGAGCACCCAGCACTCTGAGTACTGAGCACCCTGAGTACTGAGCACTGAGCACCGAGCACCCTGAGTACTGAGCACCCTGAGGACTGAGCACCCAGCACCCTGAGCACTGAGCACCCAGCACCCTGAGTACTGAGCACAGATCACCCTGATCACTGAGCACCCAGCACCCCGAGCACTGAGCACCCAGCACCCTGAGTACTGAGCACCCAGCACCCTGAGCACTGAGCACCAAGCACCCTGAGTACTGAACACCGAGCACCCTGAGCACTGAGCACTGAGCACCCAGCACCCTGAGCACTGAGCACTGAGCACCCAGCACCCCGAGCAGAGAGCACCCAGCACCCTGAGCACCCAGCACCCTGAGCACTGAGCACCCTGAGCACTGAGCACCCTGAGCACTGAGCACTGAGCACCCAGCACCCTGAGTACTGAGCACCGATCACCCTGAGCACTGAGCACCCAGGACCCCGAGCACTGAGAACCCAGCACCCTGAGTACAGAGCACCCAGCACCCCGAGTACTGAGCACCCAGCACCCTGAGCACTGAGCACCCAGCACGCTGAGTACTGAGCACCCTGAGTACTGAGCACCGATCACCCTGAGCACTGAGCACCCAGCACCCTGAGTACCGAGCACCCAGCACCACCCTCAGCACTGAGCACCCAGCACCCCGAGCACTGAGCACCCAGCACCCTGAGCACTGAGCACCCAGCACCCCGAGTACTGAGCAGCCAGCACCCCGAGTACTGAGCACCGAGCACCTCGACCACTGAGCACCCAGCACCCTGAGTACTGAGCACCCAGCACCCTGAGTACTGAGCACTGAGCACCCCGAGTACTGAGCACCCAGCACCCCGAGCACTGAGCACCCAGCAACCTGAGTACTGAGCACAGATCACCCTGAGTACTGAGCACCCAGCACCCTGAGTACTGAGCCCCCAGCACCCTGAGTACTGAGCACCCAGCACCCCGAGCACTGAGCACCCACCACCCCGAGAATGAGCACCCAGCACCCTGAGTACTGAGAACCGAGCACCCTGAGTACTGAGCACCCAGCACCTTGAGTACTGAGCCCCTAGCACCCTGAGAATGAGCACAAAGCACCATGAGTACTGAGCACCCAGCACCCTGAGTACTGAGCACTAAGCACCCAGAGCACTGAGAACCCAGCACCCCGAGCACGGAGCACCCAGCACCCTGAGCACTGAGCACCCAGCACCCTGAGCACTGAGCACCCAGCACCCTGAGTACTGAGCACTCAGCACGCTGAGTACTGAGCACCCAGCACCCCGAGCACTGAGCACCCAGCACCCTGTGTACTGAGCACTGAGCACCCTGAGTACTAAGCACCCAGCACACTGAGTACTGAGCACCCGGGACCCTGAGCACTGAGCACCGAGCACCCCGAGCACTGAGCACCCAGCACCCTGAGCACTCAGCACCCAGCACCCCAAGTACTGAGCACCCAGCACTCTGAGTACTGAGCACCCAGCACCCTGAGCACTGAGCACCCGGAGGACTGAGCACCCAGCACCCTGAGCACTGAGCACCGATCACCCTGAGCACTGAGCACCCAGCACCCTGAGTACTGAGCACCCAGCACCCTGAGTACTGAGCACCCAGCACCCTGAGCACTGAGCACCCGGAGGACTGAGCACTCAGCACCCTGAGTACTGAGCACCCAGCACCCCGAGTACTGAGCACCCAGCACCCTGAGCACTGAGCACCCAGCACCCTGAGCACGGAGCACCCCGAGGACTGAGCACCCAGCACCCTGAGTACTGAGCACCCAGGACCCTGAGCACTGAGCACCGAGCACCCCGAGCACTGAGCACCCAGCACCCTGAGAACTCAGCACCCAGCACCCCGAGCACTGAGCACCCAGCACCCTGAGCACTGAGCACCCAGCACCCTGAGCACGGAGCACCCCGAGGACTGAGCACCCAGCACCCTGAGCACTGAGCACCCAGCACCTTGAGTACTGAGCACCGAGCACCCCGAGCACTAAGCACCCAGCACCCTGAGTAATGAGCACCCAGCACCCTGAGCACTGAGCACATAGCACCCTGAGCACTGAGCAGCCAGCACCCCGAGCACTGAGCACCCAGCACCCTGAGCACCCAGCACCCTGAGCACTGAGAACCCTGAGCACTGAGCACCCTGAGCACTGAGCACTGAGCACCCAGCACCCTGAGTACAGAGCACCCAACACTCTGAGCACTGAGCACCCAGCACGCTGAGTACTGAGCACCGATCACCCTGAGCACTGAGCACCTAGGACCCCGAGCACTGAGCACCCAGCACCCTGAGTACAGAGCACCCAGCACCCCGTGTACTGAGCACCCAGCACCGAGAGCACTGAGCACCCAGCACCCTGAGTACTGAGCACCGATCACCATGAGCACTGAGCACCCTGCACCCTGAGTACTGAGCACCCAGCACCCCGATCACTGAGCACCCAGCACCCTGAGCACTGAGCACCCAGCACCCTGAGCACTGAGCACCCAGCACCCTGAGTACTGAGCAACCAGCACGCTGAGTACTGAGCACCCAGCAACCCGAGCACTGAGCAACCAGCACCCTGAGTACTGAGCACTGAGCACCCAGCACCCCGAGCACTGAGCACCCAGCACCCTGTGTACTGAGCACTGAGCACCCTGAGTACTAAGCACCCAGCACCCTGAGTACTGAGCACCCAGGACCCTGAGCACTGAGCACCGAGCACCCCGAGCACTGAGCACCCAGCACCCTGAGAACTCAGCACCCAGCACCCCGAGCACTGAGCACCCAGCACCCTGAGCACTGAGCACCCAGCACCCTGAGCACGGAGCACCCCGAGGACTGAGCACCCAGCACCCTGAGCACTGAGCACCCAGCACCTTGAGTACTGAGCACCGAGCACCCCGAGCACTAAGCACCCAGCACCCTGAGTAATAAGCACCCAGCACCCTGAGCACTGAGCACATAGCACCCTGAGCACTGAGCAGCCAGCACCCCGAGCACTGAGCACCCAGCACCCTGAGCACCCAGCACCCTGAGCACTGAGAACCCTGAGCACTGAGCACCCTGAGCACTGAGCAATGAGCACCCAGCACCCTGAGTACAGAGCACCCAACACTCTGAGCACTGAGCACCCAGCACGCTGAGTACTGAGCACCGATCACCCTGAGCACTGAGCACCTAGGACCCCGAGCACTGAGCACCCAGCACCCTGAGTACAGAGCACCCAGCACCCCGTGTACTGAGCACCCAGCACCGAGAGCACTGAGCACCCAGCACCCTGAGTACTGAGCACCGATCACCATGAGCACTGAGCACCCTGCACCCTGAGTACTGAGCACCCAGCAGCCTGAGCACTGAGCACCCAGCACCCTGAGCACTGAGCAACCAGCACCCTGAGTACTGAGCACCCAGCACCCTGAGTACTGAGTACCCATCACCCTGAGCACTGAGCACCCAGCACCCTGAGTACTGAGCACCGAGCACCCTGAGTACTGAGCACCCAGCACCCTTAGTACTGAGCACCCAGCACCCTGAGCACTGAGCACCCAGCACCCTGAGTACTGAACACCCAGCACCACCCTCAGCACTGAGCACCCAGCACCCCGAGCACTGAGCACCCAGCACCCTGAGCACCCAGCACCCTGAGCACTGAGAACCCTGAGCACTGAGCACCCTGAGCACTGAGCACTGAGCACCCAGCACCCTGAGTACAGAGCACCCAACACTCTGAGCACTGAGCACCCAGCACGCTGAGTACTGAGCACCGATCACCCTGAGCACTGAGCACCTAGGACCCCGAGCACTGAGCACCCAGCACCCTGAGCACACAGCACCCTGAGCACTGAGCACCCAGCACCCTGAGTACTGAGCACTGAGCACCCCGAGTACTGAGCACCCAGCACCCCGAGCACTGAACACCCAGCAACCTGAGTACTGAGAACAGATCACCCTGAGTACTGAGCACCCAGCACCCTGAGTACTGAGCCCCCAGCACCCTGAGTACTGAGCACCCAGCACCCCGAGCACTGAGCACCCACCACCCCGAGAATGAGCACCCAGCACCCTGAGTACTGAGAACCGAGCACCCTGAGTACTGAGCACAGAGCACCTTGAGTACTGAGCCCCTAGCACCCTGAGAATGAGCACCCAGCACCATGAGTTCTGAGCACCCAGCACCCTGAGTACTGAGCACTAAGCACCCAGAGCACTGAGAACCTAGCACCCCGAGCACGGAGCACCCAGCACCCTGAGCACTGAGCACCCAGCACCCTGAGCACTGAGCACCCAGCACCCTGAGTACTGAGCACCCATCACGCTGAGTACTGAGCACCCAGCACCCCGAGCACTGAGCACCCAGCACCCTGTGTACTGAGCACTGAGCACCCTGAGTACTAAGCACCCAGCACCCTGAGTACTGAGCACCCGGGACCCTGAGCACTGAGCACCGAGCACCCCGAGCACTGAGCACCCAGCTCCCTGAGCACTCAGCACCCAGCACCCCGAGCACTGAGCACCCAGCACCCTGAGCACTGAGCACCCAGCACCCTGAGCACGGAGCACCCCGAGGACTGAGCACCCAGCACCCTGAGCACTGAGCACCCAGCACCTTGAGTACTGAGCACCGAGCACCCCGAGCACTAAGCACCCAGCACCCTGAGTACTGAGCACCGAGCACCCTGAGCACTGAGCACCCAGCACCCTGAGCACTGAGCAGCCAGCACCCCGAGCACGGAGCACACAGCACCCTGAGTACTGAGCACCCAACACCCAGAGTACTGAGCACCCAGCACCCTGAGCACTGAGCACCCAGCACGCCGAGTACTGAGCACCCAGCACCCTGAGTACTGAGCACCCAGCACCCTGAGCACTGAGCACCCGGAGGACTGAGCACCCAGCACCCTGAGCACTGAGCACCGATCACCCTGAGCACTGAGCACCCAGCACCCCGAGCACTGAGCACCCAGCACCCTGAGCACTGCGCACACAGCACCCCGAGTACTGAGCACCCAGCACCCTGAGTACTGAGCACCCAGCACCCTGAGCACTGAGCACCCGGAGGACTGAGCACCCAGCACCCTGAGCACTGAGCACCGATCACCCTGAGCACTGAGCACCCAGCACCCCGAGTACTGAGCACCCAGCACCCTGAGTACTGAGCACCCAGCACCCTGAGCACTGAGCACCCGGAGGACTGAGCACTCAGCACCCTGAGTACTGAGCACCCAGCACCCCGAGTACTGAGCACCCAGCACCCTGAGTACTGAGCACCCAGCATCCCGAGCACTGAGCACCCAGCACCCTGAGTACTGAGCACCCTGAGTACTGAGCACTGAGCACCGAGCACCCTGAGTACTGAGCACCCTGAGGACTGAGCACCCAGCACCCCGAGCACTGAGCACCCAGCACCCTGAGGACTGAGCACCCAGCACCCCGAGTACTGAGCACCCAGCACCCTGAGTACTGAGCACCGAGCACCCCGAGCACTGAGCACCCAGCACCCTGAGTACTGAGCACCCTGAGTACTGAGCACTGAGCACAGAGCATCCTGAGTACTGAGCACCCTGTGGACTGAGCACCCACCACCCAGAGCACTGAGAACCCAGCACCCTGAGTACTGAGCACTGATCACCCTGAGCACTGAGCACCCAGCACCCCGAGCACTGAGCACCCAGCACCCTGAGTACTGAGCACCCAGCACCCTGAGCACTGAGCACCGAGCACCATGAGTACTGAACACCCAGCACCCTGAGCACTCAGCACTGAGCACCCAGCACCCTGAGCACTAAGCACTGAGCACCCAGCACCCCGAGCACTGAGCACCCAGCACCCTGAGCACCCAGCACCCTGAGCACTGAGCACCCTGAGCACTGAGCACCCTGAGCACTGAGCACTGAGCACCCAGCACCCTGAGTACTGAGCACCCAACACTCTGAGCACTGAGCACCCAGCACGCTGAGTACTGAGCACTGAGCACACAGCACCCTGAGTACTGAGCACCCAGCACCCCGAGCACTGAGCACCCAGTGCCCCGAGCACTGAGCACCCAGCACCCCGAGCACTGAGCACACTGAGCACTGAGCACCCAGCACCCCGAGTACTGAGCACTGAGCGCCCTGAGTACTGAGCACCCAGCACCCCGAGTACTGAGCACTGAGCACCCTGAGTACTGAGCACCCAGCACCCTGAGCACTGAGAACCCTGAGTACTGAGCACCGAGCACCCTGAGTACTGAGCACCCAGCCCCCTGAGCACTGAGCACCCAGCACCTTGAGTACTGAGCACCGTGCACCCCGAGCACTGAGCACCCAGCACCCTGAGTACTGAGCACCCAACACCCAGAGTACTGAGCACCCAGCACCCTGATCACTGAGCACCCAGCACCCTGAGTACTGAGCACCCAGCACCCTGAGTACTGAGCACCCAGCACCCTGAGCACTGAGCACTGAGCACCCAGCACCCCGAGCACTGAGCACCCAGCACCCCGAGCACTGAGCACCCAGCGCCCTGAGCACTGAGCACCCAGCGCCCTGAGCACTGAGCACCCAGCCCCCTGAGTACTGAGCACCCAGCACCATGAGTACTGAGCACCCAGCACCCTGAGTACTGAGCACCGAGCACCCCGAGCACTGAGCACCCAGCACCCTGAGAACTGAGCACCCTGAGGACTGAGCACCCAGCACCCTGAGCACCGAGCACCCCGAGCACTGAGCACCCAGCACCCTGAGCACTGAGCACCCTGAGCACTGAGCACCCAGCACACCGAGCACTGAGCACCCAGCACCCTGAGTACTGAGCACCCAGCATCCTGAGCACTGAGCACCCAGCACCCTGAGTACTGAGCACCCTGAGTACTGAGCACCGATCACCCTGAGCACTGAGCACCCAGCACCCCGAGTACTGAGCAGCCAGCACCCCGAGTACTGAGCACCGAGCACCTCGAGCACTGAGCACCCAGCACCCTGAGTACTGAGCACCCAGCACCCTGAGTACTGAGCACTGAGCACCCCGAGTACTGAGCACCCAGCACCCCGAGCACTGAGCACCCAGCAACCTGAGTACTGAGAACAGATCACCCTGAGTACTGAGCACCCAGCACCCTGAGTACTGAGCCCCCAGCACCCTGAGTACTGAGCACCCAGCACCCCGAGCACTGAGCACCCACCACCCCGAGAATGAGCACCCAGCACCCTGAGTACTGAGAACCGAGCACCCTGAGTACTGAGCACCCAGCACCTTGAGTACTGAGCCCCTAGCACCCTGAGAATGAGCACCCAGCACCATGAGTACTGAGCACCCAGCACCCTGAGTACTGAGCACTAAGCACCCAGAGCACTGAGAACCCAGCACCCCGAGCACGGAGCACCCAGCACCCTGAGCACTGAGCACCCAGCACCCTGAGCACTGAGCACCCAGCACCCTGAGTACTGAGCACTCAGCACGCTGAGTACTGAGCACCCGGGACCCTGAGCACTGAGCACCGAGCACCCCGAGCACTGAGCACCCAGCACCCTGAGCACTGAGCACCCAGCACCTTGAGTACTGAGCACCGAGCACCCCGAGCACTAAGCACCCAGCACCCTGAGTACTGAGCACCCAGCACCCTGAGCACTGAGCACCCAGCACCCTGAGCACTGAGCAGCCAGCACCCCGAGCACGGAGCACCCAGCACCCTGAGTACTGAGCACCCAACACCCAGAGTACTGAGCACCCAGCACCCTGAGCACTGAGCACCCAGCACCCCGAGTACTGAGCACCCAGCACCCTGAGTACTGAGCAACCAGCACCCTGAGCACCCAGCACCCCGATTACTGAGCACCCAGCACCCTGAGTACTGAGCACCCAGCACCCTGAGCACTGAGCACCCGGAGGACTGAGCACCCAGCACCCTGAGCACTGAGCACCGATCACCCTGAGCACTGAGCACCCAGCACCCCGAGTACTGAGCACCCAGCACCCTGAGTACTGAGCACCCAGCACCCTGAGCACTGAGCACCCGGAGGACTGAGCACCCAGCACCCTGAGTACTGAGCACCCAGCACCCCGAGTACTGAGCACCCAGCACCCTGAGTACTGAGCACCCAGCATCCCGAGCACTGAGCACCCAGCACCCTGAGTACTGAGCACCCTGAGTACTGAGCACTGAGCACCGAGCACCCTGAGTACTGAGCACCCTGAGTACTGAGCACCCAGCACCCTGAGCACTGAGCACCCAGCACCCTGAGTACTGAGCACAGATCACCCTGATCACTGAGCACCCAGCACCCCGAGCACTGAGCACCCAGCACCCTGATTACTGTGCACCCAGCACCCTGAGCACTGAGCACCCAGCACCCTGAGCACTGAGCAGCCAGCACCCCGAGCACGGAGCACCCAGCACCCTGAGTACTGAGCACCCAACACCCAGAGTACTGAGCACCCAGCACCCTGAGCACTGAGCACCCAGCACCCCGAGTACTGAGCACCCAGCACCCTGAGTACTGAGCAACCAGCACCCTGAGCACCCAGCACCCCGAGTACTGAGCACCCAGCACCCTGAGTACTGAGCACCCAGCACCCTGAGCACTGAGCACCCGGAGGACTGAGCACCCAGCACCCTGAGCACTGAGCACCGATCACCCTGAGCACTGAGCACCCAGCACCCCGAGCACTGAGCACCCAGCACAATGAGTACTGAACACCGAGCACCCTGAGCACTGAGCACTGAGCACCCAGCACCCTGAGCACTGAGCACTGAGCACCCAGCACCCCGAGCACTGAGCACCCAGCACCCTGAGCACCCAGCACCCTGAGCACTGAGCACCCTGAGCACTGAGCACCCTGAGCACTGAGCACTGAGCACCCAGCACCCTGAGTACTGAGCACCCAACACTCTGAGCACTGAGCACCCAGCACGCTGAGTACTGAGCACCGATCACCCTGAGCACTGAGCACCTAGGACCCCGAGCACTGAGCACCCAGCACCCTGAGTACAGAGCACCCAGCACCCCGTGTACTGAGCACCCAGCACCGCGAGCACTGAGCACCCAGCACCCTGAGTACTGAGCACCGATCACCATGAGCACTGAGCACCCAGTACCCTGAGTACTGAGCACCCAGCACCCTGAGCACTGAGCACCCAGCACCCTGAGCACGGAGCACCCCGAGGACTGAGCACCCAGCACCCTGAGCACTGAGCACCCAGCACCTTGAGTACTGAGCACCGAGCACCCCGAGCACTAAGCACCCAGCACCCTGAGTAATGAGCACCCAGCACCCTGAGCACTGAGCAGATAGCACCCTGAGCACTGAGCAGCCAGCACCCCGAGCACTGAGCACCCAGCACCCTGAGCACCCAGCACCCTGAGCACTGAGCACCCTGAGCACTGAGCACCCTGAGCACTGAGCACTGAGCACCCAGCACCCTGAGTACAGAGCACCCAACACTCTGAGCACTGAGCACCCAGCACGCTGAGTACTGAGCACCGATCACCCTGAGAACTGAGCACCTAGGACCCCGAGCACTGAGCACCCAGCACCCTGAGTACAGAGCACCCAGCACCCCGTGTACTGAGCACCCAGCACCGCGAGCACTGAGCACCCAGCACCCTGAGTACTGAGCACCGATCACCATGAGCACTGAGCACCCAGCACCCTGAGTACTGAGCACCCAGCAGCCTGAGCACTGAGCACCCAGCACCCTGAGCACTGAGCAACCAGCACCCTGAGTACTGAGCACCCAGCACCCTGAGTACTGAGTACCCAGCACCCTGAGCACTGAGCACCCAGCACCCTGAGTACTGAGCACCGAGCACCCTGAGTACTGAGCACCCAGCACCCTTAGTACTGAGCACCCAGCACCCTGAGCACTGAGCACCCAGCACCCTGAGTACTGAACACCCAGCACCACCCTCAGCACTGAGCACCCAGCACCCCGAGCACTGAGCACCCAGCACCCTGAGCACTGAGCACCCAGCACCCCGAGTACTGAGCACCCAGCACCCCGAGTACTGAGCACCGAGCACCTCGAGCACTGAGCACCCAGCACCCTGAGTACTGAGCACCCAGCACCCTGAGTACTGAGCACTGAGCACCCCGAGTACTGAGCACCCAGCACCCCGAGCACTGAGCACCCAGCAACCTGAGTACTGAGAACAGATCACCCTGAGTACTGAGCACCCAGCACCCTGAGTACTGAGCCCCCAGCACCCTGAGTACTGAGCACCCAGCACCCCGAGCACTGAGCACCCAGCACCCCGAGAATGAGCACCCAGCACCCTGAGTACTGAGAACCGAGCACCCTGAGTACTGAGCACCGAGCACCCTGAGTACTGAGCCCCTAGAACCCTGAGAATGAGCACGCAGCACCATGAGTACTGAGCACCCAGCACCCTGAGTACTGAGCTCTAAGCACCCAGAGCACTGAGAACCCAGCACCCCGAGCACGGAGCACCCAGGACCCCGAGCACTGAGATCTGAGCACCCAGCACCCTGAGTACTGAGCACCGAGCTCCCCGAGCACTGAGCACCCTGAGTACTGAGCACCCAGCACCCCGATCACTGAGCACCCAGCACCCTGAGCACTGAGCACCCAGCACCCTGAGCACTGAGCACCCAGCGCCCTGAGTACTGAGCACCCAGCACGCTGAGTACTGAGCACCCAGCACCCCGAGCACTGAGCAACCAGCACCCTGAGTACTGAGCAATGAGCACCCAGCACCCCGAGCACTGAGCACCCAGCACCCTGTGTACTGAGCACTGAGCACCCTGAGTACTAAGCACCCAGCACCCTGAGCACTGAGCACCCAGCACCCTGAGCACTGAGCACCAAGCACCCCGAGTACTGAGCACCCAGCACCCCGAGTACTGAGCACCGAGCACCTCGAGCACTGAGCACCCAGCACCCTGAGTACTGAGCACCCAGCACCCTGAGTACTGAGCACTGAGCACCCCGAGTACTGAGCACCCAGCACCCCGGGCACTGAACACCCAGCAACCTGAGTACTGAGAACAGATCACCCTGAGTACTGAGCACCCAGCACCCTGAGTACTGAGCCCCCAGCACCCTGAGTACTGAGCACCCAGCACCCCGAGCACTGAACACCCACCACCCCGAGAATGAGCACCCAGCACCCTGAGTACTGAGAACCGTGCACCCTGAGTACTGAGCACAGAGCACCTTGAGTACTGAGCCCCTAGCATCCTGAGAATGAGCACCCAGCACCATGAGTACTGAGCACCCAGCACCCTGAGTACTGAGCACTAAGCACCCAGAGCAATGAGAACCCAGCACCCCGAGCACGGAGCACCCAGCACCCTGAGCACTGAGCACCCAGCACCCTGAGCACTGAGCACCCAGCACCCTGAGTACTGAGCACCCAGCACGCTGAGTACTGAGCACCCAGCACCCCGAGCACTGAGCACCCAGCACCCTGTGTACTGAGCACTGAGCACCCTGAGTACTAAGCACCCAGCACCCTGAGTACTGAGCACCCGGAACCCTGAGCACTGAGCACCGAGCACCCCGAGCACTGAGCACCCAGCACCCTGAGCACTCAGCACCCAGCACCCCGAGCACTGAGCACCCAGCACCCTGAGTACTGAGCACCCAACACCCAGAGTACTGAGCACCCAGCACCCTGAGCACTGAGCACCCAGCACCCCGAGTACTGAGCACCCAGCACCCTGAGTACTGAGCAACCAGCACCCTGAGCACCCAGCACCCCGATTACTGAGCACCCAGCACCCTGAGTACTGAGCACCCAGCACCCTGAGCACTGAGCACCCGGAGGACTGAGCACCCAGCACCCTGAGCACTGAGCACCGATCACCCTGAGCACTGAGCACCCAGCACCCCGAGTACTGAGCACCCAGCACCCTGAGTACTGAGCACCCAGCACCCTGAGCACTGAGCACCCGGAGGACTGAGCACCCAGCACCCTGAGTACTGAGCACCCAGCACCCCGAGTACTGAGCACCCAGCACCCTGAGTACTGAGCACCCAGCATCCCGAGCACTGAGCACCCAGCACCCTGAGTACTGAGCACCCTGAGTACTGAGCACTGAGCACCGAGCACCCTGAGTACTGAGCACCCTGAGTACTGAGCACCCAGCACCCTGAGCACTGAGCACCCAGCACCCTGAGTACTGAGCACAGATCACCCTGATCACTGAGCACCCAGCACCCCGAGCACTGAGCACCCAGCACCCTGATTACTGTGCACCCAGCACCCTGAGCACTGAGCACCCAGCACCCTGAGCACTGAGCAGCCAGCACCCCGAGCACGGAGCACCCAGCACCCTGAGTACTGAGCACCCAACACCCAGAGTACTGAGCACCCAGCACCCTGAGCACTGAGCACCCAGCACCCCGAGTACTGAGCACCCAGCACCCTGAGTACTGAGCAACCAGCACCCTGAGCACCCAGCACCCCGAGTACTGAGCACCCAGCACCCTGAGTACTGAGCACCCAGCACCCTGAGCACTGAGCACCCGGAGGACTGAGCACCCAGCACCCTGAGCACTGAGCACCGATCACCCTGAGCACTGAGCACCCAGCACCCCGAGCACTGAGCACCCAGCACAATGAGTACTGAACACCGAGCACCCTGAGCACTGAGCACTGAGCACCCAGCACCCTGAGCACTGAGCACTGAGCACCCAGCACCCCGAGCACTGAGCACCCAGCACCCTGAGCACCCAGCACCCTGAGCACTGAGCACCCTGAGCACTGAGCACCCTGAGCACTGAGCACTGAGCACCCAGCACCCTGAGTACTGAGCACCCAACACTCTGAGCACTGAGCACCCAGCACGCTGAGTACTGAGCACCGATCACCCTGAGCACTGAGCACCTAGGACCCCGAGCACTGAGCACCCAGCACCCTGAGTACAGAGCACCCAGCACCCCGTGTACTGAGCACCCAGCACCGCGAGCACTGAGCACCCAGCACCCTGAGTACTGAGCACCGATCACCATGAGCACTGAGCACCCAGTACCCTGAGTACTGAGCACCCAGCACCCTGAGCACTGAGCACCCAGCACCCTGAGCACGGAGCACCCCGAGGACTGAGCACCCAGCACCCTGAGCACTGAGCACCCAGCACCTTGAGTACTGAGCACCGAGCACCCCGAGCACTAAGCACCCAGCACCCTGAGTAATGAGCACCCAGCACCCTGAGCACTGAGCACATAGCACCCTGAGCACTGAGCAGCCAGCACCCCGAGCACTGAGCACCCAGCACCCTGAGCACCCAGCACCCTGAGCACTGAGCACCCTGAGCACTGAGCACCCTGAGCACTGAGCACTGAGCACCCAGCACCCTGAGTACAGAGCACCCAACACTCTGAGCACTGAGCACCCAGCACGCTGAGTACTGAGCACCGATCACCCTGAGCACTGAGCACCTAGGACCCCGAGCACTGAGCACCCAGCACCCTGAGTACAGAGCACCCAGCACCCCGTGTACTGAGCACCCAGCACCGCGAGCACTGAGCACCCAGCACCCTGAGTACTGAGCACCGATCACCATGAGCACTGAGCACCCAGCACCCTGAGTACTGAGCACCCAGCAGCCTGAGCACTGAGCACCCAGCACCCTGAGCACTGAGCAACCAGCACCCTGAGTACTGAGCACCCAGCACCCTGAGTACTGAGTACCCAGCACCCTGAGCACTGAGCACCCAGCACCCTGAGTACTGAGCACCGAGCACCCTGAGTACTGAGCACCCAGCACCCTTAGTACTGAGCACCCAGCACCCTGAGCACTGAGCACCCAGCACCCTGAGTACTGAACACCCAGCACCACCCTCAGCACTGAGCACCCAGCACCCCGAGCACTGAGCACCCAGCACCCTGAGCACTGAGCACCCAGCACCCCGAGTACTGAGCACCCAGCACCCCGAGTACTGAGCACCGAGCACCTCGAGCACTGAGCACCCAGCACCCTGAGTACTGAGCACCCAGCACCCTGAGTACTGAGCACTGAGCACCCCGAGTACTGAGCACCCAGCACCCCGAGCACTGAGCACCCAGCAACCTGAGTACTGAGAACAGATCACCCTGAGTACTGAGCACCCAGCACCCCGAGTACTGAGCACCGAGCACCTCGAGCACTGAGCACCCAGCACCCTGAGTACTGAGCACCCAGCACCCTGAGTACTGAGCACTGAGCACCCCGAGTACTGAGCACCCAGCACCCCGGGCACTGAACACCCAGCAACCTGAGTACTGAGAACAGATCACCCTGAGTACTGAGCACCCAGCACCCTGAGTACTGAGCCCCCAGCACCCTGAGTACTGAGCACCCAGCACCCCGAGCACTGAACACCCACCACCCCGAGAATGAGCACCCAGCACCCTGAGTACTGAGAACCGTGCACCCTGAGTACTGAGCACAGAGCACCTTGAGTACTGAGCCCCTAGCATCCTGAGAATGAGCACCCAGCACCATGAGTACTGAGCACCCAGCACCCTGAGTACTGAGCACTAAGCACCCAGAGCAATGAGAACCCAGCACCCCGAGCACGGAGCACCCAGCACCCTGAGCACTGAGCACCCAGCACCCTGAGCACTGAGCACCCAGCACCCTGAGTACTGAGCACCCAGCACGCTGAGTACTGAGCACCCAGCACCCCGAGCACTGAGCACCCAGCACCCTGTGTACTGAGCACTGAGCACCCTGAGTACTAAGCACCCAGCACCCTGAGTACTGAGCACCCGGAACCCTGAGCACTGAGCACCGAGCACCCCGAGCACTGAGCACCCAGCACCCTGAGCACTCAGCACCCAGCACCCCGAGCACTGAGCACCCAGCACCCTGAGTACTGAGCACCCAACACCCAGAGTACTGAGCACCCAGCACCCTGAGCACTGAGCACCCAGCACCCCGAGTACTGAGCACCCAGCACCCTGAGTACTGAGCAACCAGCACCCTGAGCACCCAGCACCCCGATTACTGAGCACCCAGCACCCTGAGTACTGAGCACCCAGCACCCTGAGCACTGAGCACCCGGAGGACTGAGCACCCAGCACCCTGAGCACTGAGCACCGATCACCCTGAGCACTGAGCACCCAGCACCCCGAGTACTGAGCACCCAGCACCCTGAGTACTGAGCACCCAGCACCCTGAGCACTGAGCACCCGGAGGACTGAGCACCCAGCACCCTGAGTACTGAGCACCCAGCACCCCGAGTACTGAGCACCCAGCACCCTGAGTACTGAGCACCCAGCATCCCGAGCACTGAGCACCCAGCACCCTGAGTACTGAGCACCCTGAGTACTGAGCACTGAGCACCGAGCACCCTGAGTACTGAGCACCCTGAGTACTGAGCACCCAGCACCCTGAGCACTGAGCACCCAGCACCCTGAGTACTGAGCACAGATCACCCTGATCACTGAGCACCCAGCACCCCGAGCACTGAGCACCCAGCACCCTGATTACTGTGCACCCAGCACCCTGAGCACTGAGCACCCAGCACCCTGAGCACTGAGCAGCCAGCACCCCGAGCACGGAGCACCCAGCACCCTGAGTACTGAGCACCCAACACCCAGAGTACTGAGCACCCAGCACCCTGAGCACTGAGCACCCAGCACCCCGAGTACTGAGCACCCAGCACCCTGAGTACTGAGCAACCAGCACCCTGAGCACCCAGCACCCCGAGTACTGAGCACCCAGCACCCTGAGTACTGAGCACCCAGCACCCTGAGCACTGAGCACCCGGAGGACTGAGCACCCAGCACCCTGAGCACTGAGCACCGATCACCCTGAGCACTGAGCACCCAGCACCCCGAGCACTGAGCACCCAGCACAATGAGTACTGAACACCGAGCACCCTGAGCACTGAGCACTGAGCACCCAGCACCCTGAGCACTGAGCACTGAGCACCCAGCACCCCGAGCACTGAGCACCCAGCACCCTGAGCACCCAGCACCCTGAGCACTGAGCACCCTGAGCACTGAGCACCCTGAGCACTGAGCACTGAGCACCCAGCACCCTGAGTACTGAGCACCCAACACTCTGAGCACTGAGCACCCAGCACGCTGAGTACTGAGCACCGATCACCCTGAGCACTGAGCACCTAGGACCCCGAGCACTGAGCACCCAGCACCCTGAGTACAGAGCACCCAGCACCCCGTGTACTGAGCACCCAGCACCGCGAGCACTGAGCACCCAGCACCCTGAGTACTGAGCACCGATCACCATGAGCACTGAGCACCCAGTACCCTGAGTACTGAGCACCCAGCACCCTGAGCACTGAGCACCCAGCACCCTGAGCACGGAGCACCCCGAGGACTGAGCACCCAGCACCCTGAGCACTGAGCACCCAGCACCTTGAGTACTGAGCACCGAGCACCCCGAGCACTAAGCACCCAGCACCCTGAGTAATGAGCACCCAGCACCCTGAGCACTGAGCACATAGCACCCTGAGCACTGAGCAGCCAGCACCCCGAGCACTGAGCACCCAGCACCCTGAGCACCCAGCACCCTGAGCACTGAGCACCCTGAGCACTGAGCACCCTGAGCACTGAGCACTGAGCACCCAGCACCCTGAGTACAGAGCACCCAACACTCTGAGCACTGAGCACCCAGCACGCTGAGTACTGAGCACCGATCACCCTGAGCACTGAGCACCTAGGACCCCGAGCACTGAGCACCCAGCACCCTGAGTACAGAGCACCCAGCACCCCGTGTACTGAGCACCCAGCACCGCGAGCACTGAGCACCCAGCACCCTGAGTACTGAGCACCGATCACCATGAGCACTGAGCACCCAGCACCCTGAGTACTGAGCACCCAGCAGCCTGAGCACTGAGCACCCAGCACCCTGAGCACTGAGCAACCAGCACCCTGAGTACTGAGCACCCAGCACCCTGAGTACTGAGTACCCAGCACCCTGAGCACTGAGCACCCAGCACCCTGAGTACTGAGCACCGAGCACCCTGAGTACTGAGCACCCAGCACCCTTAGTACTGAGCACCCAGCACCCTGAGCACTGAGCACCCAGCACCCTGAGTACTGAACACCCAGCACCACCCTCAGCACTGAGCACCCAGCACCCCGAGCACTGAGCACCCAGCACCCTGAGCACTGAGCACCCAGCACCCCGAGTACTGAGCACCCAGCACCCCGAGTACTGAGCACCGAGCACCTCGAGCACTGAGCACCCAGCACCCTGAGTACTGAGCACCCAGCACCCTGAGTACTGAGCACTGAGCACCCCGAGTACTGAGCACCCAGCACCCCGAGCACTGAGCACCCAGCAACCTGAGTACTGAGAACAGATCACCCTGAGTACTGAGCACCCAGCACCCTGAGTACTGAGCCCCCAGCACCCTGAGTACTGAGCACCCAGCACCCCGAGCACTGAGCACCCAGCACCCCGAGAATGAGCACCCAGCACGCTGAGTACTGAGAACCGAGCACCCTGAGTACTGAGCACCCAGCACCCTGAGTACTGAGCCCCTAGAACCCTGAGAATGAGCACGCAGCACCATGAGTACTGAGCACCCAGCACCCTGAGTACTGAGCTCTAAGCACCCAGAGCACTGAGAACCCAGCACCCCGAGCACGGAGCACCCAGGACCCCGAGCACTGAGAACTGAGCACCCAGCACCCTGAGTACTGAGCACCGAGCTCCCCGAGCACTGAGCACCCTGAGTACTGAGCACCCAGCACCCCGATCACTGAGCACCCAGCACCCTGAGCACTGAGCACCCAGCACCCTGAGCACTGAGCACCCAGCGCCCTGAGTACTGAGCACCCAGCACGCTGAGTACTGAGCACCCAGCACCCCGAGCACTGAGCAACCAGCACCCTGAGTACTGAGCAATGAGCACCCAGCACCCCGAGCACTGAGCACCCAGCACCCTGTGTACTGAGCACTGAGCACCCTGAGTACTAAGCACCCAGCACCCTGAGCACTGAGCACCCAGCACCCTGAGCACTGAGCACCAAGCACCCCGAGTACTGAGCACCCAGCACCCCGAGTACTGAGCACCGAGCACCTCGAGCACTGAGCACCCAGCACCCTGAGTACTGAGCACCCAGCACCCTGAGTACTGAGCACTGAGCACCCCGAGTACTGAGCACCCAGCACCCCGAGCACTGAACACCCAGCAACCTGAGTACTGAGAACAGATCACCCTGAGTACTGAGCACCCAGCACCCTGAGTACTGAGCCCCCAGCACCCTGAGTACTGAGCACCCAGCACCCCGAGCACTGAACACCCACCACCCCGAGAATGAGCACCCAGCACCCTGAGTACTGAGAACCGTGCACCCTGAGTACTGAGCACAGAGCACCTTGAGTACTGAGCCCCTAGCATCCTGAGAATGAGCACCCAGCACCATGAGTACTGAGCACCCAGCACCCTGAGTACTGAGCACTAAGCACCCAGAGCACTGAGAACCCAGCACCCCGAGCACGGAGCACCCAGCACCCTGAGCACTGAGCACCCAGCACCCTGAGCACTGAGCACCCAGCACCCTGAGTACTGAGCACCCAGCACGCTGAGTACTGAGCACCCAGCACCCCGAGCACTGAGCACCCAGCACCCTGTGTACTGAGCACTGAGCACACTGAGTACTAAGCACCCAGCACCCTGAGTAATGAGCACCCGGAACCCTGAGCACTGAGCACCGAGCACCCCGAGCACTGAGCACCCAGCACCCTGAGCACTCAGCACCCAGCACCCCGAGCACTGAGCACCCAGCACCCTGAGCACTGAGCACCCAGCACCCTGAGCACGGAGCACCCCGAGGACTGAGCACCCAGCACCCTGAGCACTGAGCACCCAGCACCTTGAGTACTGAGCACCGAGCACCCCGAGCACTAAGCACCCAGCACCCTGAGTACTGAGCACCCAGCACCCTGAGCACTGAGCACCCAGCACCCTGAGCACTGAGCAGCCAGCACCCCGAGCACGGAGCACCCAGCACCCTGAGTACTGAGCACCCAACACCCAGAGTACTGAGCACCCAGCACCCTGAGCACTGAGCACCCAGCACCCCGAGTACTGAGCACCCAGCACCCTGAGTACTGAGCACCCAGCACCCTGAGCACTGAGCACCCGGAGGACTGAGCACCCAGCACCCTGAGCACTGAGCACCGATCACCCTGAGCACTGAGCACCCAGCACCCCGAGCACTGAGCACCCAGCACCCTGAGCACTCCGCACACAGCACCCTGAGCACTGAGCACCCGGAGGACTGAGCACCCAGCACCCTGAGTACTGAGCACCCAGCACCCCGAGTACTGAGCACCCAGCACCCTGAGTACTGAGCACCCAGCATCCCGAGCACTGAGCACCCAGCACCCTGAGTACTGAGCACCCTGAGTACTGAGCACTGAGCACCGAGCACCCTGAGTACTGAGCACCCTGAGGACTGAGCACCCAGCACCCCGAGCACTGAGCACCCAGCACCCTGAGTACTGAGCACCGAGCACCCTGAGTACTGAGCACCCAGCACCCTGAGTACTGAGCACCCAGCACCCTGAGCACTGAGCACTGACCACCCAGCACCCCGAGCACTGAGCACCCAGCACCCCGAGCACTGAGCACCCAGCGCCCTGAGCACTGAGCACCCAGCACCCTGAGCACTGAGCACCCAGCCCCCTGAGTACTGAGTACCCAGCACCATGAGTACTGAGCACCCAGCACCCTGAGTACTGAGCACCGAGCACCCCGAGCACTGAGCACCCAGCACCCTGAGAACTGAGCACCCTGAGGACTGAGCACCCAGTACCCTGAGCACCGAGCACCCCGAGCACTGAGCACCCAGCACCCTGAGCACTGAGCACCCTGAGCACTGAGCACCCAGCACACCGAGCACTGAGCACCCAGCACCCTGAGTACTGAGCACCCAGCACCCTGAGCACTGAGCACCCAGCACCCTGAGTACTGAGCACCCTGAGTACTGAGCACCGATCACCCTGAGCACTGAGCACCCAGCACCCTGAGTACTGAGCACCCAGCACCCTGAGCACTGAGCACCCAGCACCCTGAGAACTGAGCACCCAGCACCCTGAGTAATGAGCACCCAGAACCCTGAGTACTGAGTACAAAGCACCCTGAGCACTGAGCACCCAGCACCCTGAGTACTGAGCACCGAGCACACTAAGTACTGAGCACCAAGCACCCTGAGTACTGAGCACCCAGCACCCTGAGCACTGAGCACCCAGCACCCTGAGTACTGAGCACCCAGCACCCTGAGTACTGAGCACCCAGCACCCTGAGTACTGAGCACCCAGCACCCCGAGCACTGAGCAGCCAGCACCCTGAGTACTGAGCACTGAGCACCCTGAGTACTGAGCACCGAACACCCTGAGTACTGAGCACCCAGCACCCTGAGGACTGAGCACCCAGCACCCTGAACACTGAGCACCCAGCACCCTGAGTACTAAGCCCCCAGCACCCTGAGTACTGAGCACCCAGCACCCTGAGCACTGAGCACCCAGCACCCCGAGCACTGAGCACCCAGCACCCGAGCACTGAGCACCCAGCACCCCGAGCACTGAGCACCCAGCACCCTGAGCACTGAGCACCCAGCACCCTGAGCACTGAGCACCCAGCAGCCTGAGTACTGAGTACTCAGCACCCTGAGCACTGAGCACCCAGCACCCTGAGTACTGATCACCGAGCACCCCGAGCACTGAGCACCCAGCACCCTGAGTACTGAGCACCCAGCACCCTGAGTACTGAGCACCCAGCACCCTGAGTACTGAGCACCCAGCACCATGAGCACTGAGCACAAAGCACGCTGAGTACTGAGCACTGAGCACCCTGAGTACTGAGCACCGAGGACCCTGAGCACTGAGCACCCAGCACGCTGAGTACTGAGCACTGAGCACCCTGAGTACTGAGCACCTAGCACCCTGAGTACTGAGCACCCAGCACCCTGAGCACTGAGCAGCCAGCACCCTCAGCACTGAGCACCCAGCACCCCGAGCACTGAGCACCCAGCACCCCGAGCACAGAGCACCCAGCACCCTGAGCACTGAGCACCCAGCACCCCGAGTACTGAGCACCCAGCACCCCGAGCACTGAGCACCCAGCACCCTGAGTACTGAGCACCCAGTACCCTGAGTACTGAGCACCCCGAGTACTGAGCACCCAGCACCCTGAGCACTGAGCACCCAGCACCCTGAGTACTGAGAACAGATCACCCTGAGTACTGAGCACCCAGCACCCTGAGTACTGAGAACCGAGTACCCTGAGTACTGAGCACCCAGCACCCTGAGTACTGAGCCCCCAGCACGCTGAGCACTGAGCACCCAGCACACCGAGCACTGAGCACCCAGCACCCCGAGAATGAGCACCCAGCACCCTGAGTACTGAGCACCCAGCACCCCGAGCACGGAGCACCCAGGACCCCGAGCACTGAGTACTGAGCACCCAGCACCCTGAGTACTGAGCACCGAGCTCCCCGAGCACTGAGCACCCAGCACCCTGAGCACTGAGAACCCAGCACCCTGAGCACTGAGCACCCAGCACCCTGAGCACTGAGCACCCAGCACCCTGAGCACTGAGCACCCAGCACCCAGAGCACTGAGCACCCAGCACCCTGAGCACTGAGCACCCAGCACCCTGAGTACTGAGCACACAGCACCCTGAGTACTGAGCACCCTGAGTACTGAGCACCGATCACCCTGAGCACTGAGCACCCAGCACCCTGAGTACTGAGCTCCCAGCACCCTGAGCACTGAGCACCCAGCACCCTGAGCATTGAGCACCCAGCACCCTGAGTACTGAGCACCCAGAACCCTGAGTACTGAGTACAAAGCACCCTGAGCACTGAGCACCCAGCACCCTGAGTACTGAGCACGGAGCACCCTGAGTACTGAGCACCCAGCACCCTGAGTACTGAGCACCCAGCACCCTGAGTACTGAGCACCCAGCACCCTGAGCACTGAGCACCCAGCACCCCGAGCACTGAGCACCCAGCACCCCGAGCACTGAGCACCCAGCACCCCGAGCACTGAGCACCCAGCACCCTGAGCACTGAGCACCCAGCACCCTGAGCACTGAGCACCCAGCAGCCTGAGTACTGAGTACTCAGCACCCTGAGCACTGAGCACCCAGCACCCTGAGTACTGATCACCGAGCACCCCGAGCACTGAGCACCCAGCACCCTGAGTACTGAGCACCCAGCACCCTGAGTACTGAGCACCCAGCACCCTGAGTACTGAGCACCCAGCACCATGAGCACTGAGCACAAAGCACGCTGAGTACTGAGCACTGAGCACCCTGAGTACTGAGCACCGAGGACCCTGAGCACTGAGCACCCAGCACGCTGAGTACTGAGCACTGAGCACCCTGAGTACTGAGCACCTAGCACCCTGAGTACTGAGCACCCAGCACCCTGAGCACTGAGCAGCCAGCACCCTCAGCACTGAGCACCCAGCACCCCGAGCACTGAGCACCCAGCACCCTGAGCACTGAGCACCCAGCACCCCGAGTACTGAGCACCCAGCACCCCGAGTACTGAGCACCGAGCACCCCGAGCACTGAGCACCCAGCACCCTGAGTACTGAGCACCCAGTACCCTGAGTACTGAGCACCCCGAGTACTGAGCACCCAGCACCCTGAGCACTGAGCACCCAGCACCCTGAGTACTGAGAACAGATCACCCTGAGTACTGAGCACCCAGCACCCTGAGTACTGAGAACCGAGCACCCTGAGTACTGAGCACCCAGCACCCTGAGTACTGAGCCCCCATCACGCTGAGCACTGAGCACCCAGCACACCGAGCACTGAGCACCCAGCACCCCGAGAATGAGCACCCAGCACCCTGAGTACTGAGCACCCAGCACCCCGAGCACGGAGCACCCAGGACCCCGAGCACTGAGTACTGAGCACCCAGCACCCTGAGTACTGAGCACCGAGCTCCCCGAGCACTGAGCACCCAGCACCCTGAGCACTGAGAACCCAGCACCCTGAGCACTGAGCACCCAGCACCCTGAGCACTGAGCACCCAGCACCCTGAGAACTGAGCACCCAGCACCCAGAGCACTGAGCACCCAGCACCCTGAGCACTGAGCACCCAGCACCCTGAGTACTGAGCACACAGCACCCTGAGTACTGAGCACCCTGAGTACTGAGCACCGATCACCCTGAGCACTGAGCACCCAGCACACTGAGTACTGAGCACCCAGCACCCTGAGCACTGAGCACCCAGCACCCTGAGCATTGAGCACCCAGCACCCTGAGTACTGAGCACCCAGAACCCTGAGTACTGAGTACAAAGCACCCTGAGAACTGAGCACCCAGCACCCTGAGTACTGAGCACGGAGCACCCTGAGTACTGAGCACCCAGCACCCTGAGTACTGAGCAGGCAGCACCCTGAGCACTGAGCACCCAGCACCCTGAGTACTGAGCTCCCAGCACCCTGAGTACTGAGCACTGATCACCCTGAGCACTGAGCACCCAGCACCCCGAGCACTGAGCACCCAGCACCCTGAGTACTGAGCACCTAGCACCCTGAGCACTGAGCACCGAGCACCCTGAGTACTGAACACCCAGCACCCTGAGCACTGAGCACTGAGCACCCAGCACCCTGAGCACTGAGCACTGAGCACCCAGCACCCCGAGCACTGAGCACCCAGCACCCTGAGCACCCAGCACCCTGAGCACTGAGCACCCTGAGCACTGAGCACCCTGAGCACTGAGCACTGAGCACCCAGCACCCTGAGTACTGAGCACCCAACACTCTGAGCACTGAGCACCCAGCACGCTGAGTACTGAGCACTGAGCACACAGCACCCTGAGCACTGAGCACCCAGCACCCTGAGCACTGAGCACTGAGCACCCAGCACCCCGAGCACTGAGCACCCAGCACCCTGAGCACCCAGCACCCTGAGCACTGAGCACCCTGAGTACTGATCACCCAGCACCCTGAGGACTGAGCACACAGCACCCTGAGTACTGAGCACCCTGAGTACTGAGCACCGATCACCCTGAGCACTTAGCACCCAGCACCCTGAGTACTGAGCAAACAGCACCCTGAGCACTGAGCACCCAGCACCCTGAGCACTGAGCACCCAGCACCCTGAGTACTGAGCACCCAGAACCCTGAGTACTGAGTACAAAGCACCCTGAGCACTGTGCACCCAGCACCCTGAGTACTGAGCACCGAGCACCCTGAGTACTGAGCACCCAGCACCCTGAGTACTGAGCACCCAGCACCCTGAGCACTGAGCACCCAGCACCCTGAGTACTGAGCACCCAGCACGCTGAGTACTGAGCACCCAGCACCCTGAGTACGGAGCACGCAGCACCCTGAGTACTGAGCACCCAGCACCCTGAGTACTGAGCACCGAGCACCCCGAGCACTGAGCAACCAGCACCCTGAGTACTGAGCACTGAGCACCCTGAGTACTAAGCACCGAACACCCTGAGTACTGAGCACCCAGCACCCTGAGGACTGAGCAGCCAGCACCCTGAGCACTGAGCACCCAGCACCCTGAGTAATGATCACCCAGCACCCTGAGTACTGAGCACCCAGCACCCTGAGCACTGAGCACCCAGCACCCCGAGCACTGAGCACCCAGCACCCCGAGCACTGAGCACCCAGCACCCTGAGCACTGAGCACCCAGCACCCTGAGCACTGAGCACCCAGCACCCTGAGTACTGAGTACTCAGCACCCTGAGCACTGAGCACCCAGCACCCTGAGTACTGATCACCGAGCACCCCGAGCACTGAGCACCCAGCACCCTGAGTACTGAGCACCCAGCACCCTGAATACTGAGCACCCAGCACCCTGAGTACTGAGCACCCAGCACCCTGAGCACTGAGCACAAAGCACGCTGAGTACTGAGCACTGAACACCCTGAGTACTGAGCACCGAGGACCCTGAGCACTGAGCACCCAGCACGCTGAGTACTGAGCACTGAGCACCCTGAGTACTGAGCACCTAGCACCCTGAGTACTGAGCACCCAGCACCCTGAGCACTGAGCACAAAGCACGCTGAGTACTGAGCACTGAACACCCTGAGTACTGAGCACCGAGGACCCTGAGCACTGAGCACCCAGCACGCTGAGTACTGAGCACTGAGCACCCTCAGGACTGAGCACCCAGCACCCCGAGCACTGAGCACCCAGCACCCTGAGCACTGAGCACCCAGCACCCCGAGTACTGAGCACCGAGCACCCCGAGCTCTGAGCACCCAGCACCCTGAGTACTGAGCACCCAGTACCCTGAGTACTGAGCACCCCGAGTACTGAGCACCCAGCACCCCGAGCACTGAGCACCCAGCACCCTGAGTACTGAGAACAGATCACCCCGAGCACGGAGCACCCAGGACCCCGAGCACTGAGTACTGAGCACCCAGCACCCTGAGTACTGAGCACCGAGCTCCCCGAGCACTGAGCACCCAGCACCCTGTGTACTGAGCACTGAGCACCCTGATTACTAAGCACCCAGCACCCTGAGTACTGAGCACCCAGGACCCTGAGCACTGAGCACCGAGCACCCCGAGCACTGAGCACTCAGCACCCTGAGCACTCAGCACCCATCACCCCGATCACTGAGCACCCAGCACCCTGAGCACTGAGCACCCAGCACCCTGAGCACTGAGCACCCAGCTCCCAGAGCACTGAGCACCCAGCACCCTGAGCACTGAGCACCCAGCACCCTGAGTACTGAGCACCCAGCACCCTGAGTACTGAGCACCCAGCACCCTGAGTACTGAGCACCGAGCACCCTGAGTACTGAGCACCGAGCACCCTGAGTACTGAGCACCCAGCACCCTGAGCACTGAGCACCCAGCACACTGAGTACTGAGCACCCAGCACCCTGAGTACTGAGCACCCAGCACCCCGAGCACTGAGCACCCAGCACCCTGAGTACTGAGCACCTAGCACCCTTAGCACTGAGCACTGAGCACCCAGCACCCTGAGCACTGAGAACTGAGCACCCAGCACCCCGAGCACTGAGCACCCAGCACCCTGAGCACCCAGCACCCTGAGCACTGAACACCCTGAGCACTGAGCACCCTGAGCACTGAGCACTGAGCACCCAGCACCCTGAGTACTGAGCACCCAACACTCTGAGCACTGAGCACCCAGCACGCTGAGTACTGAGCACTGAGCACACAGCACCCTGAGTACTGAGCACCCAGCACCCCGAGCACTGAGCACCCAGCGCCCCGAGCACTGAGCACCCAGCACCCTGAGCACTGAGCACTGAGCACACTGAGCACTGAGCACCCAGCACCCCGAGTACTGAGCACTGAGCACCCTGAGTACTGAGCACCCAACACCCAGAGTACTGATCACCCAGCACCCTGAGAACTGAGCACCCAGCACCCTGAGTACTGAGCACCGAGCACCCTGAGTACTGAGCACCCAGCAACCTGAGCACTGAGCACTGAGCACCCAGCACCTTGAGCACTGAGCACTGACCACCCAGCACCCCGAGCACTGAGCACCCAGCACCCCGAGCACTGAGCACCCAGCGCCCCGAGCACTGAGCACCCAGCGCCCCGAGCACTGAGCACCCAGCACCCCGAGCACTGAGCACTGAGCCCCCTGAGCACTGAGCACCCAGCACCCCGAGTACTGAGCACTGAGCACCCTGAGTACTGAGCACCAAGCACCCCGAGTACTGAGCACTGAGCACCCTGAGTACTGAGCACCCAGCACCCTGAGCACTGAGCACCCAGCAGCCTGAGTACTGAGCACTGAAAACCCTGAGTACTGAGCACCCAGCACCCTGAGTACTGAGCACCCAGCACCCAGATCACTGAGAACGGAGCACCCCGAGGACTGAGCACCCAGCACCCTGAGCACTGAGCACCCAGCAACTTGAGTACTGAGCACCGAGCACAACGAGCACTGAGCACCCAGCACCCTGAGTACTGAGCACCCAGCACCCTGAGCACTGAGCACCCAGCTCCCTGATCACTGAGCACGCAGCACCCCAAGCACTGAGCACCCAGCACCCTGAGTACTGAGCACAGAGCACCCTGAGCACTGAGCACCCAGCACCCTGAGTACTGAGCACACAGCACCCTGAGTACTGAGCCACCAGCACCCTGAGCACTGAGCACTGAGCACCCAGCACCCTGAGCACTGAGCACTGAGCACCCAGCACCACAGCCCTGAGCACCCAGCACCCCGAGCATTGAGCACCCAGCACCCTGAGCACTGAGCACCCAGCACCCTGAGTACTGAGCAACCAGCAACCTGAGTACTGAGCACCCAGCACCCTGAGTACAGAGCACTCAGCACCCTGAGTACTGAGCACCGAGCACACCGAGCAATGAGCACCCAGCACCCTGAGCACTGAGCACCCGGAGGACTGAGCACCGAGCACTCTGAGCACTGAGCACCGATCACTCTGAGCAGTGAGCACCCAGCACCCCGAGCACTGAGCACCCAGCACCCTGAGTACCGAGCACCCAGCACCCCACGTACTGAGCACCCAGCACCCTGAGTACTGAGCACCCAGCACCCCGAGCACTGAGCACCCAGCAACCTGAGTACTGAGCACCCTGAGTACTGAGCACTGAGCACAGAGCATCCTGAGTACTGAGCACCCAGCACCCTGAGTACTGAGCACCCAGCACCCTGAGTACTGAGCACCGAGCACGCTGAGTACTGAACACCCAGCACCCTGAGCACTGAGCACCCAGCACCCTGAGCACCCAGCACCCTGAGCACTGAGCACCCTGAGCACTGAGCACCCTGAGTACTGAGCACTGAGCACAGAGCATCCTGAGTACTGAGCACCCAGCACCCTGAGTACTGAGCACCCAGCACCCCGAGCACTGAGCACCCAGCACCCTGAGCACCCAGCACCCTGAGCACTGAGCACCCTGAGCACTGAGCACCCTGAGCACTGAGCACTGAGCACCCAGCACCCTGAGTACTGAGCACCCAACACTCTGAGCACTGAGCACCCAGCACGCTGAGTACTGAGCACCCAGCACCCTGAGTACTGAGCCCCCATCACCCTGAGAACTGAGCACTGAGCACACAGCACCCTGAGTACTGAGCACCCAGCACCCCGAGCACTGAGCACCCAGCGCCCCGAGCACTGAGCACCCAGCACCCCGAGCACTGAGCACCCAGCGCCCCGAGCACTGAGCACCGAGCACCCCGAGCACTGAGCTCTGAGCACACTGAGCACTGAGCACCCAGCACCCCAAGTACTGAGCACTGAGCGCCCTGAGTACTGAGCACCCAGCACCCCGAGTACTGAGCACTGAGCACCCTGAGTACTGAGCACCCAGCACCCTGAGCACTGAGAACCCTGAGTACTGAGCACCGAGCACCCTGAGTACTGAGCACCCAGCCCCCTGAGCACTGAGCACGGAGCACCCCGAGGACTGAGCACCCCGCACCCTGAGCACTGAGCACCCAGCACCTTGAGTACTGAGCACCGAGCACCCCGAGCACTGAGCACCCAGCACCCTGAGTACTGAGCACCCAACTCCCAGAGTACTGAGCACCCAGCACCCTGATCACTGAGCACCCAGCACCCTGAGTACTGAGCACCCAGCACCCTGAGTACTGAGCACCCAGCACCCTGAGCACTGAGCACTGAGCACCCAGCACCCTGAGCACTGAGCACTGACCACCCAGCACCCCGAGCACTGAGCACCCAGCACCCCGAGCACTGAGCACCCAGCGCCCTGAGCACTGAGCACCCAGCACACTGAGCACTGAGCACCCAGCCCCCTGAGTACTGAGCACCCAGCACCATGAGTACTGAGCACCCAGCACCCTGAGTACTGAGCACCGAGCACCCCGAGCACTGAGCACCCAGCACCCTGAGCACTGAGCACCCGGAGGACTGAGCACCCAGCACCCTGAGCACCGAGCACCCCGAGCACTGAGCACCCAGCACCCTGAGCACTGAGCACCCTGAGCACTGAGCACCCAGCACACCGAGCACTGAGCACCCAGCACCCTGAGTACTGAGCACCCAGCACCCTGAGCACTGAGGACCCAGCACCCTGAGTACTGAGCACCCTGAGTACTGAGCACCGATCACCCTGAGCACTGAGCACCCAGCACCCTGTGTACTGAGTACCCAGTACCCTGAGCACTGAGCACCCAGCACCCTGAGCACTGAGCACCCAGCACCCTGAGTACTGAGCACCCAGAACCCTGAGTACTGAGTACAAAGCACCGTGAGCACTGAGCACCCAGCACCCTGAGTACTGAGCACCGAGCACACTAAGTACTGAGCACCAAGCACCCTGAGTACTGAGCACCCAGCACCCTGAGCACTGAGCACCCAGCACCCTGAGTACTGAGCACCCAGCACCCTGAGTACTGAGCACGCAGCACCCTGAGTACTGAGCACCCAGCACCCTGAGTACTGAGCACCCAGCACCCTGAGTACTGAGCACCGAGCACCCCGAGCACTGAGCAACCAGCACCCTGAGTACTGAGCACTGAGCACCCTGAGTACTGAGCACCGAACACCCTGAGTACTGAGCACCCAGCACCCTGAGGACTGAGCACCCAGCACCCTGAACACTGAGCACCCAGCACCCTGAGTACTGAGCACCCAGCACCCTGAGTACTGAGCACCCAGCACCCTGAGCACTGAGCACCCAGCACCCCGAGCACTGAGCACCCAGCACCCCGAGCACTGAGCACCCAGCACCCCGAGCACTGAGCACCCAGCACCCTGAGCACTGAGCACCCAGCACCCTGAGCACTGAGCACCCAGCACCCTGAGTACTGAGTACTCAGCACCCTGAGCACTGAGCACCCAGTACCCTGAGTACTGATCACCGAGCACCCCGAGCACTGAGCACCCAGCACCCTGAGTACTGAGCACCCAGCACCCTGAGTACTGAGCACCCAGCACCCTGAGTACTGAGCACCCAGCACCCTGAGCACTGATCACAAAGCACGCTGAGTACTGAGCACTGAGCACCCTGAGTACTGAGCACCGAGGACCCTGAGCACTGAGCACCCAGCACGCTGAGTACTGAGCACTGAGCACCCTGAGTACTGAGCACCTAGCACCCTGAGTACTGAGCACCCAGCACCCTGAGCACTGAGCAGCCAGCACCCTCAGCACTGAGCACCCAGCACCCCGAGCACTGAGCACCCAGCACCCTGAGCACTGAGCACCCAGCACCCTGAGTACTGAGAACAGATCACCCCGAGCACTGAGCACCCAGCACCCTGAGTACTGAGCACCCAGTACACTGAGTACTGAGCACCGAGCACCCCGAGCACTGAGCACCCAGCACCCTGAGTACTGAGCACCCAGTACCCTGAGTACTGAGCACCCCGAGTACTGAGCACCCAGCACCCCGAGCACTGAGCACCCAGCACCCTGAGTACTGAGAACAGATCACCCTGAGTACTGAGCACCCAGCACCCCGAGCACTGAGCACCCAGCACCCTGAGTACTGAGAACAGATCACCCTGAGTACTGAGCACCCAGCACAATGAGTACTGAGCCCCCAGCACCCTGAGTACTGAGCACCCAGCAACCCGAGCACTGAGCACCCAGCACCCCGAGAATGAGCACCTAGCACCCTGAGTACTGAGAACCGAGCACCCTGAGTACTGAGCACACAGCACCCTGAGAACTGAGCCCCCAGCACCCTGAGCACTGAGCACCCAGCACACCGAGCCCTGAGCACCCAGCACCCCGAGAATGAGCACCCAGCACCCTAAGTACTGAGCACCCAGCACCCCGAGCACGGAGCACACAGGACCCCGAGCACTGAGTACTGAGCACCCAGGACCCTGAGTACTGAGCACCGAGCTCCCCGAGCACTGAGCACCCAGCACCCTGAGCACTGAGCACCCAGCACACTGAGCACTGAGCACCCAGCACCCTGAGTACTGAGCACCCAGCACCCTGAGCACTGAGCACCCAGCACCCTGAGTACTGAGCACCCAGCACGCTGAGTACTGAGCACTCAGCACCCTGAGCACTGAGCACCCAGCACCCTGAGTACTGAGCACCCAGCACGCTGAGTACTGAGCACCCAGCACCCTGAGCACTGAGCACCCAGCACCCTGAGCACGGAGCACCCAGCACCCTGAGTACTAAGCACCCAGCACGCTGAGTACTGAGCACTCAGCACCCTGAGCACTGAGCACCCAGCACCCTGAGTACTGAGCACTGAGCACCCAGCACCCCTAGCACTGAGCACCCAGCACCCTGTGTACTGAGCACTGAGCACCCCGAGCACTGAGGACCCAGCACCCCTAGCTCTGTGCTCCCAGCACCCTGAGTACTGAGAACCCAGCACCCTGAGTACTGAGCACCCAGCACCCTGAGCACTGAGCACCCAGCAGCCCGAGCACTGAGCACCCAGCATCCTGAGCACTGGGCACTGAGCACCCAGCATCCCGAGTGCTAAGCACCCAGCACCCTGAGTATTGAGCACCCAGCACCCTGAATAATGAGCACCCAGCACCCCGAGCACTGAGCACCCAGCACCCTGAGCACTGAGCACCCAACACCCTGAGTACTGAGTATCAAGCACGCTGAGCACTGAGCACCCAGCACCCTGAGCACTGAGCACCCAGCACCCTGAGCACTGAGCACTCAGCACCTTGAGTACTGAGCACCGAGCAACCCGAGCACTGAGCACCGGGTAACCCGAGCACTGAGCACCCAGCACCCTGAGTACTGAGCACCAAGCACCCTGAGTACTGAGCACTGAGCACTGACCACCCTGAGCACTGAGCACCCAGCACCCTGACCACTGAGCACCCAGCATCCTGAGCACTGAGTACTGAGCACCCAGCACCCTGAGCACTGAGCAGCCAGCACCCTGAGCACTGAGCACCAAGCACCCTGAGTACTGAGCACCCAGCACCACAAACACTGAGCACCGAGCACCCTTTGAACTGAGCACCGAGCACCCTGAGTACTGAGCACCCAGCACCATGAGTACTGAGCCCCGAGCACCCAGAGTACTGAGCAAGCTGAGTACTGAGCACCCAGTACCCCGAGAATGAGCACCCAGCACCATGAGTACTGAGCACCGAGCACCCTGAGCACTGAGCACCCAGCACCCTGAGTACTGAGCACCAAGCACCCTGAGTTCTGAGCACCCAGCACCCTGAGTACTGAGCACCCAGCACCATGAGTACTGAGCCCCGAGCACCCAGAGTACTGAGCAACCTGAGTACTGAGCACCCAGTACCCCGAGAATGAGCACCCAGCACCATGAGTTCTGAGCACCCAGCACCCTGAGCACTGAGCACACAGAGTACTGAGCAACCAGCACCGTGAGCACTGAGCACCCAGCACCCCGAGCACTGAGCACCCAGCACCCCGACCACTGAGCACTGAGCACCATGAGCACTGAGGACCCAGCACCCCGAGCACTGAGCACCCAGCACCCTGAGTACTGAGCACCCAGCACCCTGAGCACTGAGGACCCAGCATCCCGAGCACTGAGCACCCAGCACGCTGAGTACTGAGCACTGAGCACCCAGCACCCTGAGTACTGAGCACCCAGCACCCTGAGTACTGAGCACCCAGCACCCCAAGCACTGAGCACTGAGCAACCTGAGTACTGAGCACTGAGCACCCTTAGTACTGAGCACCGAGCACCCTGAGTACTGAGCACCCAGCACCCCGAGCACTGAGGACTGAGCAACCTGAGTGCTGAGCAACAAGCACCCCGAGTACTGAGCACTGAGCACCCTGAGTACTGAGCACCCAGCACCCTGAGCACTGAGCACCCAGCACCCTGAGTACTGAGCACTGAGAACCCTGAGTACTGAACACCGAGCACCCTGAGTACTGAGCACCCAGCATGCTGATCACTGAGCACAGAGCACCCCGAGGGCTGAGCACCCAGCACCCTGAGCACTGAGCACCCAGCACCTTGAGTACTGAGCACCGAGCACCCCGAGCACTGAGCACCCAGCACCACCATCAGCACTGAGCACCCAGCACCCTGAGCACTGAGCACCCAGCACCCTGAGCACTGAGCACGCAGCACCCCGAGCACTGAGCACCCAGCACCCTGAGTACTGAGCACAGAGCACCCTGAGCACTGAGCACCCAGCACACTGAGTACTGAGCACCCAGCACCCTGAGTACTGAGAAACCAGCACCCTGAGCACTGAGCACTGAGCACCCAGCACCCTGAGCACTGAGCACTGAGCACCCAGCACCACAGCCCTGAGCACCCAGCACCCTGAGCACTGAGCACCCAGCACCCTGAGCACTGAGCACCCAGCACCCTGAGCACCCAGCACCCTGAGTACTGAGCACCCAGCACCCTGAGTACTGAGCACCCAGCACCCTGAGTACTGAGCACTCAGCACCCTGAGTACTGAGCACCGAGCACCCCGAGCACTGAGCACCCAGCACCCTGAGCACTGAGCACCCGGAGGACTGAGCACCCAGCACCCTGAGAACTGAGCACCGATCACCCTGAGAACTGAGCACCCAGCACCCTGAGTACTGAGCACTGAGAACCCTGAGTACTGAGCACCGAGCACCCTGAGTACTGAGCACCCAGCACCCTGAGCCCTGAGCACGGAGCACCCCGAGGACTGAGCACCCAGCACCCTGAGCACTGAGCACCCAGCACCTTGAGTACTGAGCACCGAGCACCCCGAGCACTGAGCACCCAGCACCCTGATCACTGAGCACCCAGCACCCCGAGAACTGAGCACCCAGCACCCTGAGTACTGAGCACCCAACACCCAGAGTACTGAGCACCCAGCACCCTGAGAACTGAGCACCCAGCACCCTGAGTACTGAGGACCCAGCACCCTGAGTACTGAGCACCCAACACCCTGAGTACTGAGCACCCAGCACCCTGAGTACTGAGCACCCAGCACCCTGAGCACTGAGCAGTGAGCACCCAGCACCTTGAGCACTGAGCACTGACCACCCAGCACCCCGAGCACTGAGCACCCAGCACCCCGAGCACTGAGCACCCAGCGCCTTGAGCACTGAGCACCCAGCACCCTGAGCACTGAGCACCCAGTCCCCTGAGTACTGAGCACCCAGCACCATGAGTACTGAGCACCCAGCACCCTGAGTAATGAGCACTCAGCACCCTGAGTACTGAGCACCGAGCACCCCGAGCACTGAGCACCCAGCACCCTGAGCACTGAGCACCCTGAGGACTGAGCACCCAGCACCCTGAGCACTGAGCACCCAGCACCCTGAGAACTGAGCACCGATCACCCTGAGCACTGAGCACCCAGCACCCTGAGCACTGAGCACGCAGCACCCTGAGTACTGAGCACCCTGAGTACTGAGCACCGATCACCCTGAGCACTGAGCACCCAGCACCCTGAGTACTGAGCACCCAGCACCCTGAGCAATGAGCACCCAGCACCCTGAGCACTGAGCACCCAGCACCCTGAGTACTGAGCACCCAGCACCCTGAGTACTGAGTACCCAGCACCCTGAGCACTGAGCACCCAGCACCCTGAGTACTGAGCACCGAGCACCCTGAGTACTGAGCACCCAGCACCCTGAGTACTGAGCACCCACCACCCTGAGCACTGAGCACCCAGCACCCTGAGTACTGAGCACCCAGCACCCTGAGTACTGAGCACCCAGCACCCAGAGCACTGAGCACCCAGCACCCTGAGCACTCAGCACCCAGGACCCCGAGCACTGAGTATTGAGCACCCAGCACCCTGAGTACTGAGCACGTAGCACGCTGAGTACTGAGCACCCAGCACCCCGAGAACTGAGCACCCAGCACCATGAGTACTGAGCACCCAGCACCCTGAGTACTGAGCACTCAGCACCCTGAGTACTGAGCACCGAGCACCCCGAGCACTGAGCACCCATCACCCTGAGCACTGAGCACCCTGAGGACTGAGCACCCAGCACCCTGAGCACTGAGCACCCAGCACCCTGAGTACTGAGCACCGATCACCCTGAGCACTGAGCACCCAGCATCCTGAGCACTGAGTACTGAGCACCCAGCACCCTGAGCACTGAGCAGCCAGCACCCTGAGCACTGAGCACCAAGCACCCTGAGTACTGAGCACCCAGCACCACAAACACTGAGCACCGAGCACCCTGAGAACTGAGCACCGAGCACCCTGAGTACTGAGCACCCAGCACCATGAGTACTGAGCCCCGAGCACCCAGAGTACTGAGCAACCTGAGTACTGAGCACCCAGTACCCCGAGAATGAGCACCCAGCAACATGAGTACTGAGCACCGAGCACCCTGAGCACTGAGCACCCAGCACCCCGAGCACAGAGCACCCAGCACCCCGAGCACTGAGCACCCAGCACCCTGAGCACTGAGCACCCAGCACCCTGAGCACTGAGCACCCAGCACCCTGAGTACTGAGTACTCAGCACCCTGAGCACTGAGCACCCAGTACCCTGAGTACTGATCACCGAGCACCCCGAGCACTGAGCACCCAGCACCCTGAGTACTGAGCACCCAGCACCCTGAGTACTGAGCACCCAGCACCCTGAGTACTGAGCACCCAGCACCCTGAGCACTGATCACAAAGCACGCTGAGTACTGAGCACTGAGCACCCTGAGTACTGAGCACCGAGGACCCTGAGCACTGAGCACCCAGCACGCTGAGTACTGAGCACTGAGCACCCTGAGTACTGAGCACCTAGCACCCTGAGTACTGAGCACCCAGCACCCTGAGCACTGAGCAGCCAGCACCCTCAGCACTGAGCACCCAGCACCCCGAGCACTGAGCACCCAGCACCCTGAGCACTGAGCACCCAGCACCACGAGTACTGAGCACCCAGCACCCCGAGTACTGAGCACCGAGCACCCCGAGCACTGAGCACCCAGCACCCTGAGTACTGAGCACCCAGCACCCTGAGTAATGAGCACTCAGCACCCTGAGTACTGAGCACCGAGCACCCCGAGCACTGAGCACCCAGCACCCTGAGCACTGAGCACCCTGAGGACTGAGCACCCAGCACCCTGAGCACTGAGCACCCAGCACCCTGAGTACTGAGCACCGATCACCCTGAGCACTGAGCACCCAGGACCCCGAGCACTGAGCACCCAGCACCCTGAGTACTGAGCACACAGCACCCTGAGCACTGAGCACGCAGCACCCTGAGTACTGAGCACCCTGAGTACTGAGCACCGATCACCCTGAGCACTGAGCACCCAGCACCCTGAGTACTGAGCACCCAGCACCCTGAGCAATGAGCACCCAGCACCCTGAGCACTGAGCACCCAGCACCCTGAGTCCTGAGCACCCAGCACCCTGAGTACTGAGTACCCAGCACCCTGAGCACTGAGCACCCAGCACCCTGAGTACTGAGCACCGAGCACCCTGAGTACTGAGCACCCAGCACCCTGAGTACTGAGCACCCACCACCCTGAGCACTGAGCACCCAGCACCCTGAGTACTGAGCACCCAGCACCCTGAGTACTGAGCACCCAGCACCCAGAGCACTGAGCACCCAGCACCCTGAGCACTCAGCACCCAGGACCCCGAGCACTGAGTATTGAGCACCCAGCACCCTGAGTACTGAGCACGCAGCACGCTGAGTACTGAGCAACCAGCACCCCGAGAACTGAGCACCCAGCACCATGAGTACTGAGCACCCAGCACCCTGAGTACTGAGCACTCAGCACCCTGAGTACTGAGCACCGAGCACCCCGAGCACTGAGCACCCATCACCCTGAGCACTGAGCACCCTGAGGACTGAGCACCCAGCACCCTGAGCACTGAGCACCCAGCACCCTGAGTACTGAGCACCGATCACCCTGAGCACTGAGCACCCAGCATCCTGAGCACTGAGTACTGAGCACCCAGCACCCTGAGCACTGAGGAGCCAGCACCCTGAGCACTGAGCACCAAGCACCCTGAGTACTGAGCACCCAGCACCACAAACACTGAGCACCGAGCACCCTGAGAACTGAGCACCGAGCACCCTGAGTACTGAGCACCCAGCACCATGAGTACTGAGCCCCGAGCACCCAGAGTACTGAGCAACCTGAGTACTGAGCACCCAGTACCCCGAGAATGAGCACCCAGCACCATGAGTACTGAGCACCGAGCACCCTGAGCACTGAGCACCCAGCACCCCGAGCACAGAGCACCCAGCACCCCGAGCACTGAGCACCCAGCACCCTGAGCACTGAGCACCCAGCACCCTGAGCACTGAGCACCCAGCACCCTGAGTACTGAGTACTCAGCACCCTGAGCACTGAGCACCCAGTACCCTGAGTACTGATCACCGAGCACCCCGAGCACTGAGCACCCAGCACACTGAGTACTGAGCACCCAGCACCCTGAGTACTGAGCACCCAGCACCCTGAGTACTGAGCACCCAGCACCCTGAGCACTGATCACAAAGCACGCTGAGTACTGAGCACTGAGCACCCTGAGTACTGAGCACCGAGGACCCTGAGCACTGAGCACCCAGCACGCTGAGTACTGAGCACTGAGCACCCTGAGTACTGAGCACCTAGCACCCTGAGTACTGAGCACCCAGCACCCTGAGCACTGAGCAGCCAGCACCCTCAGCACTGAGCCCCCAGCACCCCGAGCACTGAGCACCCAGCACCCTGAGCACTGAGCACCCAGCACCACGAGTACTGAGCACCCAGCACCCCGAGTACTGAGCACCGAGCACCCCGAGCACTGAGCACCCAGCACCCTGAGTACTGAGCACCCAGTACCCTGAGTACTGAGCACCGAGCACCCCGAGCACTGAGCACCCCGCACCCTGAGTACTGAGCACCCAGTACCCTGAGTACTGAGCACCCCGAGTACTGAGCACCCAGCACCCCGAGCACTGAGCACCCAGCACCCTGAGTACTGAGAACAGATCACCCTGAGTACTGAGCACCCAGCACCCCGAGCACTGAGCACCCAGCACCCTGAGTACTGAGAACAGATCACCCTGAGTACTGAGCACCCAGCACCCTGAGTACTGAGCCCCCAGCACCCTGAGTACTGAGCACCCAGCAACCCGAGCACTGAGCACCCAGCACCCCGAGAATGAGCACCCAGGACCCTGAGTACTGAGAACCGAGCACCCTGAGTACTGAGCACCCAGCACCCTGAGAACTGAGCCCCCAGCACCCTGAGCACTGAGCACCCAGCACACCGAGCACTGAGCACCCAGCACCCCGAGAATGAGCACCCAGCACCCTGAGTACTGAGCACCCAGCACCCCGAGCACGGAGCACCCAGGACCCCGAGCACTGAGTACTGAGCACCCAGCACCCTGAGTACTGAGCACCGAGCTCCCCGAGCACTGAGCACCTAGCACCCTGAGCACTGAGCACCCAGCACACTGAGCACTGAGCACCCAGTACCCTGAGTACTGAGTACCCAGCACCCTGAGCACTGAGCACCCAGCACCCTGAGTACTGAGCACCCAGCACGCTGAGTACTGAGCACTCAGCACCCTGAGCACTGTGCACCCAGCACCCTGAGTACTGAGCACCCAGCACGCTGAGTACTGAGCACCCAGCACCCTGAGCACTGAGCACCCAGCACCCTGAGCACGGAGCACCCAGCACCCTGAGCACTGAGCACCCAGCACCCTGAGTACTGAGCACCCATCACGCTGAGTACTGAGCACTCAGCACCCTGAGCACTGAGCACCCAGCACCCTGAGTACTGAGCACTGAGCACCCAGCACCCCTAGCACTGAGCACCCAGCACCCTGTGTACTGAGCACTGAGCACCCTGACTACAAAGCACCCAGCACCCTGAGTACTGAGCACCCAGGACCCTGAGCACTGAGCACCGAGCACCCCGAGCACTGAGCACCCAGCACCCTGAGCACTCAGCACCCATCACCCCGATAACTGAGCACCCAGCACCCTGAGCACTGAGCACCCAGCACCCTGAGCACTGAGCACCCAGCACTCAGAGCACTGAGCACCCAGCACCCTGAGCACTGAGCACCCAGCACCCTGAGTACTGAGCACCCTGCACCCTGAGTACTGAGCACCCAGACCCCGAGCACTGAGGACCCAGCACCCCTAGCACTGTGCACCCAGCACCCTGAGTACTGAGAACCCAGCACCCTGAGTACTGAGCACCCAGCACCCTGAGCACTGAGCACCCAGCAGCCTGAGCACTGAGCACCCAGCATCCTGAGCACTGGGCACTGAGCACCCAGCATCCCGAGTACTAAGCACCCAGCACCCTGAGTACTGAGCACCCAGCACCCTGAATAATGAGCACCCAGCACCCCGAGCACTGAGCACCCAGCACCCTGATCACTGAGCACCCAGCACCCCGAGAACTGAGCACCCAGCACCCTGAGTACTGAGCACCCAACACCCAGAGTACTGAGCACCCAGCACCCTGAGAACTGAGCACCCAGCACCCTGAGTACTGAGCACCCAGCACCCTGAGTACTGAGCACCCAACACCCTGAGTACTGAGCACCCAGCACCCTGAGTACTGAGCACCCAGCACCCTGAGCACTGAGCAGTGAGCACCCAGCACCTTGAGCACTGAGCACTGACCACCCAGCACCCCGAGCACTGAGCACCCAGCACCCCGAGCACTGAGCACCCAGCGCCTTGAGCACTGAGCACCCAGCACCCTGAGCACTGAGCACCCAGTCCCCTGAGTACTGAGCACCCAGCACCATGAGTACTGAGCACCCAGCACCCTGAGTAATGAGCACTCAGCACCCTGAGTACTGAGCACCGAGCACCCCGAGCACTGAGCACCCAGCACCCTGAGCACTGAGCACCCTGAGGACTGAGCACCCAGCACCCTGAGCACTGAGCACCCAGCACCCTGAGAACTGAGCACCGATCACCCTGAGCACTGAGCACCCAGCACCCTGAGCACTGAGCACGCAGCACCCTGAGTACTGAGCACCCTGAGTACTGAGCACCGATCACCCTGAGCACTGAGCACCCAGCACCCTGAGTACTGAGCACCCAGCACCCTGAGCAATGAGCACCCAGCACCCTGAGCACTGAGCACCCAGCACCCTGAGTACTGAGCACCCAGCACCCTGAGTACTGAGTACCCAGCACCCTGAGCACTGAGCACCCAGCACCCTGAGTACTGAGCACCGAGCACCCTGAGTACTGAGCACCCAGCACCCTGAGTACTGAGCACCCACCACCCTGAGCACTGAGCACCCAGCACCCTGAGTACTGAGCACCCAGCACCCTGAGTACTGAGCACCCAGCACCCAGAGCACTGAGCACCCAGCACCCTGAGCACTCAGCACCCAGGACCCCGAGCACTGAGTATTGAGCACCCAGCACCCTGAGTACTGAGCACGTAGCACGCTGAGTACTGAGCACCCAGCACCCCGAGAACTGAGCACCCAGCACCATGAGTACTGAGCACCCAGCACCCTGAGTACTGAGCACTCAGCACCCTGAGTACTGAGCACCGAGCACCCCGAGCACTGAGCACCCATCACCCTGAGCACTGAGCACCCTGAGGACTGAGCACCCAGCACCCTGAGCACTGAGCACCCAGCACCCTGAGTACTGAGCACCGATCACCCTGAGCACTGAGCACCCAGCATCCTGAGCACTGAGTACTGAGCACCCAGCACCCTGAGCACTGAGCAGCCAGCACCCTGAGCACTGAGCACCAAGCACCCTGAGTACTGAGCACCCAGCACCACAAACACTGAGCACCAAGCACCCTGAGAACTGAGCACCGAGCACCCTGAGTACTGAGCACCCAGCACCATGAATACTGAGCCCCGAGCACCCAGAGTACTGAGCAACCTGAGTACTGAGCACCCAGTACCCCGAGAATGAGCACCCAGCAACATGAGTACTGAGCACCGAGCACCCTGAGCACTGAGCACCCAGCACCCCGAGCACAGAGCACCCAGCACCCCGAGCACTGAGCACCCAGCACCCTGAGCACTGAGCACCCAGCACCCTGAGCACTGAGCACCCAGCACCCTGAGTACTGAGTACTCAGCACCCTGAGCACTGAGCACCCAGTACCCTGAGTACTGATCACCGAGCACCCCGAGCACTGAGCACCCAGCACCCTGAGTACTGAGCACCCAGCACCCTGAGTACTGAGCACCCAGCACCCTGAGTACTGAGCACCCAGCACCCTGAGCACTGATCACAAAGCACGCTGAGTACTGAGCACTGAGCACCCTGAGTACTGAGCACCGAGGACCCTGAGCACTGAGCACCCAGCACGCTGAGTACTGAGCACTGAGCACCCTGAGTACTGAGCACCTAGCACCCTGAGTACTGAGCACCCAGCACCCTGAGCACTGAGCAGCCAGCACCCTCAGCACTGAGCACCCAGCACCCCGAGCACTGAGCACCCAGCACCCTGAGCACTGAGCACCCAGCACCACGAGTACTGAGCACCCAGCACCCCGAGTACTGAGCACCGAGCACCCCGAGCACTGAGCACCCAGCACCCTGAGTACTGAGCACCCAGCACCCTGAGTAATGAGCACTCAGCACCCTGAGTACTGAGCACCGAGCACCCCGAGCACTGAGCACCCAGCACCCTGAGCACTGAGCACCCTGAGGACTGAGCACCCAGCACCCTGAGCACTGAGCACCCAGCACCCTGAGTACTGAGCACCGATCACCCTGAGCACTGAGCACCCAGGACCCCGAGCACTGAGCACCCAGCACCCTGAGTACTGAGCACACAGCACCCTGAGCACTGAGCACGCAGCACCCTGAGTACTGAGCACCCTGAGTACTGAGCACCGATCACCCTGAGCACTGAGCACCCAGCACCCTGAGTACTGAGCACCCAGCACCCTGAGCAATGAGCACCCAGCACCCTGAGCACTGAGCACCCAGCACCCTGAGTCCTGAGCACCCAGCACCCTGAGTACTGAGTACCCAGCACCCTGAGCACTGAGCACCCAGCACCCTGAGTACTGAGCACCGAGCACCCTGAGTACTGAGCACCCAGCACCCTGAGTACTGAGCACCCACCACCCTGAGCACTGAGCACCCAGCACCCTGAGTACTGAGCACCCAGCACCCTGAGTACTGAGCACCCAGCACCCAGAGCACTGAGCACCCAGCACCCTGAGCACTCAGCACCCAGGACCCCGAGCACTGAGTATTGAGCACCCAGCACCCTGAGTACTGAGCACGCAGCACGCTGAGTACTGAGCAACCAGCACCCCGAGAACTGAGCACCCAGCACCATGAGTACTGAGCACCCAGCACCCTGAGTACTGAGCACTCAGCACCCTGAGTACTGAGCACCGAGCACCCCGAGCACTGAGCACCCATCACCCTGAGCACTGAGCACCCTGAGGACTGAGCACCCAGCACCCTGAGCACTGAGCACCCAGCACCCTGAGTACTGAGCACCGATCACCCTGAGCACTGAGCACCCAGCATCCTGAGCACTGAGTACTGAGCACCCAGCACCCTGAGCACTGAGCATCCAGCACCCTGAGCACTGAGCACCAAGCACCCTGAGTACTGAGCACCCAGCACCACAAACACTGAGCACCGAGCACCCTGAGAACTGAGCACCGAGCACCCTGAGTACTGAGCACCCAGCACCATGAGTACTGAGCCCCGAGCACCCAGAGTACTGAGCAACCTGAGTACTGAGCACCCAGTACCCCGAGAATGAGCACCCAGCACCATGAGTACTGAGCACCGAGCACCCTGAGCACTGAGCACCCAGCACCCCGAGCACAGAGCACCCAGCACCCCGAGCACTGAGCACCCAGCACCCTGAGCACTGAGCACCCAGCACCCTGAGCACTGAGCACCCAGCACCCTGAGTACTGAGTACTCAGCACCCTGAGCACTGAGCACCCAGTACCCTGAGTACTGATCACCGAGCACCCCGAGCACTGAGCACCCAGCACACTGAGTACTGAGCACCCAGCACCCTGAGTACTGAGCACCCAGCACCCTGAGTACTGAGCACCCAGCACCCTGAGCACTGATCACAAAGCACGCTGAGTACTGAGCACTGAGCACACTGAGTACTGAGCACTGAGGACCCTGAGCACTGAGCACCCAGCACGCTGAGTACTGAGCACTGAGCACCCTGAGTACTGAGCACCTAGCACCCTGAGTACTGAGCACCCAGCACCCTAAGCACTGAGCAGCCAGCACCCTCAGCACTGAGCCCCCAGCACCCCGAGCACTGAGCACCCAGCACCCTGAGCACTGAGCACCCAGCACCACGAGTACTGAGCACCCAGCACCCCGAGTACTGAGCACCGAGCACCCCGAGCACTGAGCACCCAGCACCCTGAGTACTGAGCACCCAGTACCCTGAGTACTGAGCACCGAGCACCCCGAGCACTGAGCACCCCGCACCCTGAGTACTGAGCACCCAGTACCCTGAGTACTGAGCACCCCGAGTACTGAGCACCCAGCACCCCGAGCACTGAGCACCCAGCACCCTGAGTACTGAGAACAGATCACCCTGAGTACTGAGCACCCAGCACCCCGAGCACTGAGCATCCAGCACCCTGAGTACTGAGAACAGATCACCCTGAGTACTGAGCACCCAGCACCCTGAGTACTGAGCCCCCAGCACCCTGAGTACTGAGCACCCAGCAACCCGAGCACTGAGCACCCAGCACCCCGAGAATGAGCACCCAGCACCCTGAGTACTGAGAACCGAGCACCCTGAGTACTGAGCACCCAGCACCCTGAGAACTGAGCCCCCAGCACCCTGAGCACTGAGCACCCAGCACACCGAGCACTGAGCACCCAGCACCCCGAGAATGAGCACCCAGCACCCTGAGTACTGAGCACCCAGCACCCCGAGCACGGAGCACCCAGGACCCCGAGCACTGAGTACTGAGCACCCAGCACCCTGAGTACTGAGCACCGAGCTCCCCGAGCACTGAGCACCTAGCACCCTGAGCACTGAGCACCCAGCACACTGAGCACTGAGCACCCAGTACCCTGAGTACTGAGTACCCAGCACCCTGAGCACTGAGCACCCAGCACCCTGAGTACTGAGCACCCAGCACGCTGAGTACTGAGCACTCAGCACCCTGAGCACTGTGCACCCAGCACCCTGAGTACTGAGCACCCAGCACGCTGAGTACTGAGCACCCAGCACCCTGAGCACTGAGCACCCAGCACCCTGAGCACGGAGCACCCAGCACCCTGAGCACTGAGCACCCAGCACCCTGAGTACTGAGCACCCAGCACGCTGAGTACTGAGCACTCAGCACCCTGAGCACTGAGCACCCAGCACCCTGAGTACTGAGCACTGAGCACCCAGCACCCCTAGCACTGAGCACCCAGCACCCTGTGTACTGAGCACTGAGCACCCTGAGTACAAAGCACCCAGCACCCTGAGTACTGAGCACCCAGGACCCTGAGCACTGAGCACCGAGCACCCCGAGCACTGAGCACCCAGCACCCTGAGCACTCAGCACCCATCACCCCGATAACTGAGCACCCAGCACCCTGAGCACTGAGCACCCAGCACCCTGAGCACTGAGCACCCAGCACCCAGAGCACTGAGCACCCAGCACCCTGAGCACTGAGCACCCAGCACCCTGAGTACTGAGCACCCTGCACCCTGAGTACTGAGCACCCAGACCCCGAGCACTGAGGACCCAGCACCCCTAGCACTGTGCACCCAGCACCCTGAGTACTGAGAACCCAGCACCCTGAGTACTGAGCACCCAGCACCCTGAGCACTGAGCACCCAGCAGCCTGAGCACTGAGCACCCAGCATCCTGAGCACTGGGCACTGAGCACCCAGCATCCCGAGTACTAAGCACCCAGCACCCTGAGTACTGAGCACCCAGCACCCTGAATAATGAGCACCCAGCACCCCGAGCACTGAGCACCCAGCACCCTGAGCACTGAGCACCCAGCACCCCGAGCACTGAGCACCCAGCACCCTGAGCACTGAGCACCCAGGACCCTGAGTACTGAGCACCCAGCACCCTGAGTACTGAGCACCCTGAGTACTGAGCACCGATCACCCTGAGCACTGAGCACCCAGCACCCTGAGTACTGAGCACCCAGCACCCTGAGCACTGAGCACCCAGCACCCTGAGCATTGAGCACCCAGCACCCTGAGTACTGAGCACCCAGAACCCTGAGTACTGAGTACAAAGCACCCTGAGCACTGAGCACCCAGCACTCTGAGTACTGAGCACGGAGCACCCTGAGTACTGAGCACCCAGCACCCTTAGTACTGAGCACCCAGCACCCTGAGCACTGAGCACCCAGCACCCTGAGTACTGAGCACCCAGCACCCTGAGTACTGAGCACTGATCACCCTGAGCACTGAGCACCCAGCACCCCGAGCACTGAGCACCCAGCACCCTGAGTACTGAGCACCTAGCACCCTGAGCACTGAGCACCGAGCACCCTGAGTACTGAACACCCAGCACCCTGAGCACTGAGCACTGAGCACCCAGCACCCTGAGCACTGAGCACTGAGCACCCAGCACCCCGAGCAATGAGCACCCAGCACCCTGAGCAACCAGCACCCTGAGCACTGAGCACCCTGAGCACTGAGCACCCTGAGCACTGAGCACTGAGCACCCAGCACCCTGAGTACTGAGCACCCAACACTCTGAGCACTGAGCACCTAGCACGCTGAGTACTGAGCACTGAGCACACAGCACCCTGAGCACTGAGCACCCAGCACCCTGAGCACTGAGCACTGAGCATCCAGCACCCCGAGCACTGAGCACCCAGCACCCTGAGCACCCAGCACCCTGAGCACCCAGCACCCTGAGCAATGAGCACCCTGAGTACTGAGCACCCAGCACCCTGAGCACTGAGCACCCAGCACCCTGAGTACTGAGCACCCTCAGTACTGAGCACCGATCACACTGAGCTCTGAGCACCCAGCACCTTGAGTACTGAGCACACAGCACCCTGAGCACTGAGCACCCAGCACCCTGAGCACTGAGCACCCAGCACCCTGAGTACTGAGCACCCAGAACCCTGAGTACTGAGTACAAAGCACCCTGAGCACTGAGCACCCAGCACCCTGAGTACTGAGCACCGAGCACCCTGAGAACTGAGCACCCAGCACCCTGAGTACTGAGCACCCAGCACCCTGAGCACTGAGCACCCAGCACCCTGAGTACTGAGCACCCAGCACCCTGAGTACTGAGCACCCAGCACCCTGAGTACGGAGCACCCAGCACCCTGAGTAATGAGCACTCAGCACCCTGAGTACTGAGCACCGAGCACCCCGAGCACTGAGCACCCAGCACCCTGAGCACTGAGCACCCTGAGGACTGAGCACCCAGCACCCTGAGCACTGAGCACCCAGCACCCTGAGAACTGAGCACCGATCACCCTGAGCACTGAGCACCCAGCACCCTGAGCACTGAGCACGCAGCACCCTGAGTACTGAGCACCCTGAGTACTGAGCACCGATCACCCTGAGCACTGAGCACCCAGCACCCTGAGTACTGAGCACCCAGCACCCTGAGCAATGAGCACCCAGCACCCTGAGCACTGAGCACCCAGCACCCTGAGTACTGAGCACCCAGCACCCTGAGTACTGAGTACCCAGCACCCTGAGCACTGAGCACCCAGCACCCTGAGTACTGAGCACCGAGCACCCTGAGTACTGAGCACCCAGCACCCTGAGTACTGAGCACCCACCACCCTGAGCACTGAGCACCCAGCACCCTGAGTACTGAGCACCCAGCACCCTGAGTACTGAGCACCCAGCACCCAGAGCACTGAGCACCCAGCACCCTGAGCACTCAGCACCCAGGACCCCGAGCACTGAGTATTGAGCACCCAGCACCCTGAGTACTGAGCACGTAGCACGCTGAGTACTGAGCACCCAGCACCCCGAGAACTGAGCACCCAGCACCATGAGTACTGAGCACCCAGCACCCTGAGTACTGAGCACTCAGCACCCTGAGTACTGAGCACCGAGCACCCCGAGCACTGAGCACCCATCACCCTGAGCACTGAGCACCCTGAGGACTGAGCACCCAGCACCCTGAGCACTGAGCACCCAGCACCCTGAGTACTGAGCACCGATCACCCTGAGCACTGAGCACCCAGCATCCTGAGCACTGAGTACTGAGCACCCAGCACCCTGAGCACTGAGCAGCCAGCACCCTGAGCACTGAGCACCAAGCACCCTGAGTACTGAGCACCCAGCACCACAAACACTGAGCACCAAGCACCCTGAGAACTGAGCACCGAGCACCCTGAGTACTGAGCACCCAGCACCATGAATACTGAGCCCCGAGCACCCAGAGTACTGAGCAACCTGAGTACTGAGCACCCAGTACCCCGAGAATGAGCACCCAGCAACATGAGTACTGAGCACCGAGCACCCTGAGCACTGAGCACCCAGCACCCCGAGCACAGAGCACCCAGCACCCCGAGCACTGAGCACCCAGCACCCTGAGCACTGAGCACCCAGCACCCTGAGCACTGAGCACCCAGCACCCTGAGTACTGAGTACTCAGCACCCTGAGCACTGAGCACCCAGTACCCTGAGTACTGATCACCGAGCACCCCGAGCACTGAGCACCCAGCACCCTGAGTACTGAGCACCCAGCACCCTGAGTACTGAGCACCCAGCACCCTGAGTACTGAGCACCCAGCACCCTGAGCACTGATCACAAAGCACGCTGAGTACTGAGCACTGAGCACCCTGAGTACTGAGCACCGAGGACCCTGAGCACTGAGCACCCAGCACGCTGAGTACTGAGCACTGAGCACCCTGAGTACTGAGCACCTAGCACCCTGAGTACTGAGCACCCAGCACCCTGAGCACTGAGCAGCCAGCACCCTCAGCACTGAGCACCCAGCACCCCGAGCACTGAGCACCCAGCACCCTGAGCACTGAGCACCCAGCACCACGAGTACTGAGCACCCAGCACCCCGAGTACTGAGCACCGAGCACCCCGAGCACTGAGCACCCAGCACCCTGAGTACTGAGCACCCAGCACCCTGAGTAATGAGCACTCAGCACCCTGAGTACTGAGCACCGAGCACCCCGAGCACTGAGCACCCAGCACCCTGAGCACTGAGCACCCTGAGGACTGAGCACCCAGCACCCTGAGCACTGAGCACCCAGCACCCTGAGTACTGAGCACCGATCACCCTGAGCACTGAGCACCCAGGACCCCGAGCACTGAGCACCCAGCACCCTGAGTACTGAGCACACAGCACCCTGAGCACTGAGCACGCAGCACCCTGAGTACTGAGCACCCTGAGTACTGAGCACCGATCACCCTGAGCACTGAGCACCCAGCACCCTGAGTACTGAGCACCCAGCACCCTGAGCAATGAGCACCCAGCACCCTGAGCACTGAGCACCCAGCACCCTGAGTCCTGAGCACCCAGCACCCTGAGTACTGAGTACCCAGCACCCTGAGCACTGAGCACCCAGCACCCTGAGTACTGAGCACCGAGCACCCTGAGTACTGAGCACCCAGCACCCTGAGTACTGAGCACCCACCACCCTGAGCACTGAGCACCCAGCACCCTGAGTACTGAGCACCCAGCACCCTGAGTACTGAGCACCCAGCACCCAGAGCACTGAGCACCCAGCACCCTGAGCACTCAGCACCCAGGACCCCGAGCACTGAGTATTGAGCACCCAGCACCCTGAGTACTGAGCACGCAGCACGCTGAGTACTGAGCAACCAGCACCCCGAGAACTGAGCACCCAGCACCATGAGTACTGAGCACCCAGCACCCTGAGTACTGAGCACTCAGCACCCTGAGTACTGAGCACCGAGCACCCCGAGCACTGAGCACCCATCACCCTGAGCACTGAGCACCCTGAGGACTGAGCACCCAGCACCCTGAGCACTGAGCACCCAGCACCCTGAGTACTGAGCACCGATCACCCTGAGCACTGAGCACCCAGCATCCTGAGCACTGAGTACTGAGCACCCAGCACCCTGAGCACTGAGCATCCAGCACCCTGAGCACTGAGCACCAAGCACCCTGAGTACTGAGCACCCAGCACCACAAACACTGAGCACCGAGCACCCTGAGAACTGAGCACCGAGCACCCTGAGTACTGAGCACCCAGCACCATGAGTACTGAGCCCCGAGCACCCAGAGTACTGAGCAACCTGAGTACTGAGCACCCAGTACCCCGAGAATGAGCACCCAGCACCATGAGTACTGAGCACCGAGCACCCTGAGCACTGAGCACCCAGCACCCCGAGCACAGAGCACCCAGCACCCCGAGCACTGAGCACCCAGCACCCTGAGCACTGAGCACCCAGCACCCTGAGCACTGAGCACCCAGCACCCTGAGTACTGAGTACTCAGCACCCTGAGCACTGAGCACCCAGTACCCTGAGTACTGATCACCGAGCACCCCGAGCACTGAGCACCCAGCACACTGAGTACTGAGCACCCAGCACCCTGAGTACTGAGCACCCAGCACCCTGAGTACTGAGCACCCAGCACCCTGAGCACTGATCACAAAGCACGCTGAGTACTGAGCACTGAGCACACTGAGTACTGAGCACTGAGGACCCTGAGCACTGAGCACCCAGCACGCTGAGTACTGAGCACTGAGCACCCTGAGTACTGAGCACCTAGCACCCTGAGTACTGAGCACCCAGCACCCTAAGCACTGAGCAGCCAGCACCCTCAGCACTGAGCCCCCAGCACCCCGAGCACTGAGCACCCAGCACCCTGAGCACTGAGCACCCAGCACCACGAGTACTGAGCACCCAGCACCCCGAGTACTGAGCACCGAGCACCCCGAGCACTGAGCACCCAGCACCCTGAGTACTGAGCACCCAGTACCCTGAGTACTGAGCACCGAGCACCCCGAGCACTGAGCACCCCGCACCCTGAGTACTGAGCACCCAGTACCCTGAGTACTGAGCACCCCGAGTACTGAGCACCCAGCACCCCGAGCACTGAGCACCCAGCACCCTGAGTACTGAGAACAGATCACCCTGAGTACTGAGCACCCAGCACCCCGAGCACTGAGCATCCAGCACCCTGAGTACTGAGAACAGATCACCCTGAGTACTGAGCACCCAGCACCCTGAGTACTGAGCCCCCAGCACCCTGAGTACTGAGCACCCAGCAACCCGAGCACTGAGCACCCAGCACCCCGAGAATGAGCACCCAGCACCCTGAGTACTGAGAACCGAGCACCCTGAGTACTGAGCACCCAGCACCCTGAGAACTGAGCCCCCAGCACCCTGAGCACTGAGCACCCAGCACACCGAGCACTGAGCACCCAGCACCCCGAGAATGAGCACCCAGCACCCTGAGTACTGAGCACCCAGCACCCCGAGCACGGAGCACCCAGGACCCCGAGCACTGAGTACTGAGCACCCAGCACCCTGAGTACTGAGCACCGAGCTCCCCGAGCACTGAGCACCTAGCACCCTGAGCACTGAGCACCCAGCACACTGAGCACTGAGCACCCAGTACCCTGAGTACTGAGTACCCAGCACCCTGAGCACTGAGCACCCAGCACCCTGAGTACTGAGCACCCAGCACGCTGAGTACTGAGCACTCAGCACCCTGAGCACTGTGCACCCAGCACCCTGAGTACTGAGCACCCAGCACGCTGAGTACTGAGCACCCAGCACCCTGAGCACTGAGCACCCAGCACCCTGAGCACGGAGCACCCAGCACCCTGAGCACTGAGCACCCAGCACCCTGAGTACTGAGCACCCAGCACGCTGAGTACTGAGCACTCAGCACCCTGAGCACTGAGCACCCAGCACCCTGAGTACTGAGCACTGAGCACCCAGCACCCCTAGCACTGAGCACCCAGCACCCTGTGTACTGAGCACTGAGCACCCTGAGTACAAAGCACCCAGCACCCTGAGTACTGAGCACCCAGGACCCTGAGCACTGAGCACCGAGCACCCCGAGCACTGAGCACCCAGCACCCTGAGCACTCAGCACCCATCACCCCGATAACTGAGCACCCAGCACCCTGAGCACTGAGCACCCAGCACCCTGAGCACTGAGCACCCAGCACCCAGAGCACTGAGCACCCAGCACCCTGAGCACTGAGCACCCAGCACCCTGAGTACTGAGCACCCTGCACCCTGAGTACTGAGCACCCAGACCCCGAGCACTGAGGACCCAGCACCCCTAGCACTGTGCACCCAGCACCCTGAGTACTGAGAACCCAGCACCCTGAGTACTGAGCACCCAGCACCCTGAGCACTGAGCACCCAGCAGCCTGAGCACTGAGCACCCAGCATCCTGAGCACTGGGCACTGAGCACCCAGCATCCCGAGTACTAAGCACCCAGCACCCTGAGTACTGAGCACCCAGCACCCTGAATAATGAGCACCCAGCACCCCGAGCACTGAGCACCCAGCACCCTGAGCACTGAGCACCCAGCACCCCGAGCACTGAGCACCCAGCACCCTGAGCACTGAGCACCCAGGACCCTGAGTACTGAGCACCCAGCACCCTGAGTACTGAGCACCCTGAGTACTGAGCACCGATCACCCTGAGCACTGAGCACCCAGCACCCTGAGTACTGAGCACCCAGCACCCTGAGCACTGAGCACCCAGCACCCTGAGCATTGAGCACCCAGCACCCTGAGTACTGAGCACCCAGAACCCTGAGTACTGAGTACAAAGCACCCTGAGCACTGAGCACCCAGCACTCTGAGTACTGAGCACGGAGCACCCTGAGTACTGAGCACCCAGCACCCTTAGTACTGAGCACCCAGCACCCTGAGCACTGAGCACCCAGCACCCTGAGTACTGAGCACCCAGCACCCTGAGTACTGAGCACTGATCACCCTGAGCACTGAGCACCCAGCACCCCGAGCACTGAGCACCCAGCACCCTGAGTACTGAGCACCTAGCACCCTGAGCACTGAGCACCGAGCACCCTGAGTACTGAACACCCAGCACCCTGAGCACTGAGCACTGAGCACCCAGCACCCTGAGCACTGAGCACTGAGCACCCAGCACCCCGAGCAATGAGCACCCAGCACCCTGAGCAACCAGCACCCTGAGCACTGAGCACCCTGAGCACTGAGCACCCTGAGCACTGAGCACTGAGCACCCAGCACCCTGAGTACTGAGCACCCAACACTCTGAGCACTGAGCACCTAGCACGCTGAGTACTGAGCACTGAGCACACAGCACCCTGAGCACTGAGCACCCAGCACCCTGAGCACTGAGCACTGAGCATCCAGCACCCCGAGCACTGAGCACCCAGCACCCTGAGCACCCAGCACCCTGAGCACCCAGCACCCTGAGCAATGAGCACCCTGAGTACTGAGCACCCAGCACCCTGAGCACTGAGCACCCAGCACCCTGAGTACTGAGCACCCTCAGTACTGAGCACCGATCACACTGAGCTCTGAGCACCCAGCACCTTGAGTACTGAGCACACAGCACCCTGAGCACTGAGCACCCAGCACCCTGAGCACTGAGCACCCAGCACCCTGAGTACTGAGCACCCAGAACCCTGAGTACTGAGTACAAAGCACCCTGAGCACTGAGCACCCAGCACCCTGAGTACTGAGCACCGAGCACCCTGAGAACTGAGCACCCAGCACCCTGAGTACTGAGCACCCAGCACCCTGAGCACTGAGCACCCAGCACCCTGAGTACTGAGCACCCAGCACCCTGAGTACTGAGCACCCAGCACCCTGAGTACGGAGCACCCAGCACCCTGAGTACTGAGCACCCAGCACCCTGAGTACTGAGCACCGAGCACCCCGAGCACTGAGCAACCAGCACCCTGAGTACTGAGCACTGAGCACCCTGAGTACTAAGCACCGAACACCCTGAGTACTGAGCACCCAGCACCCTGAGGACTGAGCACCCAGCACCCTGAGCACTGAGCACCCAGCACCCTGAGTAATGAGCACCCAACACCCTGAGTACTGAGCACCCAGCACCCTGAGCACTGAGCACCCAGCACCCCGAGCACTGAGCACCCAGCACCCCGAGCACTGAGCACCCAGCACCCTGAGCACTGAGCACCCAGCACCCTGAGTACTGAGCACCCAGCACCCTGAGTACTGAGTACTCAGCACCCTGAGCACTGAGCACCCAGCACCCTGAGTACTGATCACCGAGCACCCCGTGCACTGAGCACCCAGCACCCTGTGTACTGAGCACCCAGCACCCTGAATACTGAGCACCCAGCACCCTGAGTACTGAGCACCCAGCACCCTGAGCACTGAGCACAAAGCACGCTGAGTACTGAGCACTGAACACCCTGAGTACTGAGCACCGAGGACCCTGACTACTGGGCACCCAGCACGCTGAGTACTGAGCACTGAGCACCCTGAGTACTGAGCACCTAGCACCCTGAGTACTGAGCACCCAGCACCATGAGCACTGAGCAGCCAGCACCCTCAGCACTGAGCACCCAGCACCCCGAGCACTGAGCACCCAGCACCCTGAGCACTGAGCACCCAGCACCCCGAGTACTGAGCACCGAGCACCCCGAGCTCTGAGCACCCAGCACCCTGAGTACTGAGCACCCAGTACCCTGAGTACTGAGCACCCCGAGTACTGAGCACCCAGCATCCCGAGCACTGAGCACCCAGCACCCAGAGCACTGAGCACCCAGCACCCTGAGCACTGAGCACCCAGCACCCTGAGTACTGAGCACCCAGCACCCTGAGTACTGAGCACCCAGCACCCTGAGTACTGAGCACCGAGCACCCTGAGTACTGAGCACCGAGCACCCTGAGTACTGAGCACCCAGCACCCTGAGCACTGAGCACCCAGCACCCTGAGTACTGAGCACCCAGCACCCTGAGTACTGAGCACCCAGCACCCCGAGCACTGAGCACCCAGCACCCTGAGTACTGAGCACCTAGCACCCTGAGCACTGAGCACCAAGCACCCTGAGTACTGAACACCCAGCACCCTGAGCACTGAGCACTGAGCACCCAGCACCCTGAGCACTGAGGACTGAGCACCCAGCACCCCGAGCACTGAGCACCCAGCACCCTGAGCACCCAGCACCCTGAGCACTGAGCACCCTGAGCACTGAGAACCCTGAGCACTGAGCACTGAGCACCCAGCACCCTGAGTACTGAGCACCCAACACTCTGAGCACTGAGCACCCAGCACGCTGAGTACTGAGCACTGAGCACACAGCACCCTGAGTACTGAGCACCCAGCACCCCGAGCACTGAGCACCCAGCGCCCTGAGCACTGAGCACCCAGCACCCTGAGCACTGAGCACTGAGCACACTGAGCACTGAGCACCCAGCACCAGGAGTACTGAGCACTGAGCACCCTGAGTACTGAGCACCCAACACCCAGATTACTGATCACCCAGCACCCTGAGAACTGAGCACCCAGCACCCTGAGTACTGAGCACCCAGCACCCTGAGTACTGAGCACCCAGCACCCTGAGCACTGAGCACTGAGCACCCAGCACCTTGAGCACTGAGCACTGACCACCCAGCACCCCGAGCACTGAGCACCCAGCACCCCGAGCACTGAGCACCCAGCGCCCTGAGCACTGAGCACCCAGCACACTGAGCACTGAGCACCCAGCCCCCTGAGTACTGAGCACCCAGCACCATGAGTACTGAGCACCCAGCACCCTGAGCACTGAGCACCCTGAGGACTGAGCACCCAGCACCCTGAGCAGTGAGGACCCAGCACCCCGAGCACTGAGCACCCAGCACCCTGAGTACTGAGAACCCAGCACCCTGAGCACTGAGCACCCAGCACCCTGAGTACTGAGCACCCTGAGTACTGAGCACCGATCACCCTGAGCACTGAGCACCCAGCACCCTGAGTACTGAGCACCCAGCACCCTGAGCACTGAGCACCCAGCACCCTGAGCACTGAGCACCCAGCACCCTGAGTACTGAGCACCCAGCACCCTGAGTACTGAGTACCCAGCACCCTGAGCACTGAGGACCCAGCACCCTGAGTACTGAGCACCGAGCACCCTGAGTACTGAGCACCCAGCACCCTGAGCACTGAGCACCCATCACCCTGAGTACTGAGCACCCAGCACGCTGAGTACTGAGCACTCAGCACCCTGAGCACTGAGCACCCAGCACCCTGAGTACTGAGCACTGAGCACCCAGCACCCCGAGCACTGAGCACCCAGCACCCTGTGTACTGAGCACTGAGCACCCTGATTACTAAGCACCCAGCACAATGAGTACTGAGCACCCAGGACCCTGAGCACTGAGCACCGAGCACCCCGAGCACTGAGCACCCAGCACCCTGAGCACTCAGCACCCATCACCCCGATCACTGAGCACCCAGCACCCTGAGCACTGAGCACCCAGCACCCTGAGCACTGAGCACCCAGCACCCAGAGCACTGAGCACCCAGCACCCTGAGCACTGAGCACCCAGCACCCTGAGTACTGAGCACCCAGCACCCTGAGTACTGAGCACCCTGAGTACTGAGCACCGATCACCCTGAGCACTGAGCACCCAGCACCCTGAGTACTGAGCACCCAGCACCCTGAGCACTGAGCACCCAGCACCCTGAGCATTGAGCACCCAGCACCCTGAGTACTGAGCACCCAGAACCCTGAGTACTGAGTACAAAGCACCCTGAGCACTGCGCACCCAGCACCCTGAGTACTGAGCACGGAGCACCCTGAGTACTGAGCACCCAGCACCCTGAGTACTGAGCACCCAGCACCCTGAGCACTGAGCACCCAGCACCCTGAGTACTGAGCACCCAGCACCCTGAGTACTGAGCACTGATCACCCTGAGCACTGAGCACCCAGCACCCCGAGCACTGAGCACCCAGCACCCTGAGTACTGAGCACCTAGCACCCTGAGCACTGACCACCGAGCACCCTGAGTACTGAACACCCAGCACCCTGAGCACTGAGCACTGAGCACCCAGCACCCTGAGCACTGAGCACTGAGCACCCAGCACCCCGAGCACTGAGCACCCAGCACCCTGAGCACCCAGCACCCTGAGCACTGAGCACCCTGAGCACTGAGAACCCTGAGCACTGAGCACTGAGCACCCAGCACCCTGAGTACTGAGCACCCAACACTCTGAGCACTGAGCAACCAGCACGCTGAGTACTTAGCACTGAGCACACAGCACCCTGTGCACTGAGCACCCAGCACCCTGAGCACTGAGCACTGAGCACCCAGCGCTCCGAGCACTGAGCACCCAGCACCCTGAGCACCCAGCACCCTGAGCACTGAGCACCCTGAGTACTGAGCACCCAGCACCCTGAGCACTGAGCACCCAGCACCCTGAGTACTGAGCACCCTCAGTACTGAGCACCGATCACCCTGAGCACTGAGCACCCAGCACCCTGAGTACTGAGCACACAGCACCCTGAGCACTGAGCACCCAGCACCCTGAGCACTGAGCACCCAGCACCCTGAGTACTGAGCACCCAGAACCCTGAGTACTGAGTACAAAGCACCCTGAGCACTGAGCACCCAGCACCCTGAGTACTGAGCACCGAGCACCCTGAGTACTGAGCACCCAGCACCCTGAGTACGGAGCACCCAGCACCCTGAGTACTGAGCACCCAGCACCCTGAGTACTGAGCACCATGCACCCCGAGCACTGAGCACCGAGCACCCTGAGTACTGAACACCCAGCACCCTGAGCACTGAGCACTGAGCGCCCAGCACCCTGAGCACTGAGCACTGAGCACCCAGCACCCCGAGCACTGAGCACCCAGCACCCTGATCACCCAGCACCCTGAGCACTGAGCACCCTGAGCACTGAGCACCCTGAGCACTGAGCACTGAGCACCCAGCACCCTGAGTACTGAGCACCCAACACTCTGAGCACTGAGCACCCAGCACGCTGAGTACTGAGCACTGAGCACACAGCACCCTGAGTACTGAGCACCCAGCACCCCGAGCACTGAGCACCCAGCGCCCCGAGCACTGAGCACCCAGCACCCTGAGCACTGAGCACTGAGCACACTGAGCACTGAGCACCCAGCACCCCGAGTACTGAGCACTGAGCACCCTGAGTACTGAGCACCCAACACCCAGAGTACTGATCACCCAGCACCCTGAGAACTGAGCACCCAGCACCCTGAGTACTGAGCACCCAGCACCCTGAGTACTGAGCACCCAGCACCCTGAGCACTGAGCACTGAGCACCCAGCACCTTGAGCACTGAGCACTGACCACCCAGCACCCCGAGCACTGAGCACCCAGCACCCTGAGCACTGAGCACCCAGCACCCTGAGTACTGAGCACTGAGCACCCAGCACCCCGAGCACTGAGCACCCAGCACCCTGTGTACTGAGCACTGAGCACCCTGATTACTAAGCACCCAGCACCCTGAGTACTGAGCACCCAGGACCCTGAGCACTGAGCACCGAGCACCCCGAGCACTGAGCACCCAGCACCCTGAGCACTCAGCACCCATCACCCCGATCACTGAGCACCCAGCACCCTGAGCACTGAGCACCCAGCACCCTGAGCACTGAGCACCCAGCACCCAAAGCACTGAGCACCCAGCACCCTGAGCACTGAGCACCCAGCACCCTGAGTACTGAGCACCCAGCACCCTGAGTACTGAGCACCCTGAGTACTGAGCACCGATCACCCTGAGCACTGAGCACCCAGGACCCTGAGTACTGAGCACCCAGCACCCTGAGCACTGAGCACACAGCACAGTGAGCATTGAGCACCCAGCACCCTGAGTACTGAGCACCCAGAACCCTGAGTACTGAGTACAAAGCACCCTGAGCACTGAGCACCCAGCACCCTGAGTACTGAGCACGGAGCACCCTGAGTACTGAGCACCCAGCACCCTGAGTACTGAGCACCCAGCACCCTGAGTACTGAGCACTGATCACCCTGAGCACTGAGCACCCAGCACCCCGAGCACTGAGCACCCAGCACCCTGAGTACTGAGCACCTAGCACCCTGAGCACTGACCACCGAGCACCCTGAGTACTGAACACCCAGCACCCTGAGCACTGAGCACTGAGCACCCAGCGCCCTGAGCACTGAGCACTGAGCACCCAGCACCCCGAGCACTGAGCACCCAGCACCCTGAGCACCCAGCACCCTGAGCACTGAGCACCCTGAGCACTGAGAACCCTGAGCACTGAGCACTGAGCACCCAGCACCCTGAGTACTGAGCACCCAACACTCTGAGCACTGAGCAACCAGCACGCTGAGTACTGAGCACTGAGCACACAGCACCCTGAGCACTGAGCACCCAGTACCCTGAGCACTGAGCACTGAGCACCCAGCGCTCCGAGCACTGAGCACCCAGCACCCTGAGCACCCAGCACCCTGAGCACTGAGCACCCTGAGTACTGAGCACCCAGCACCCTGAGCACTGAGCACCCAGCACCCTGAGTACTGAGCACCCTCAGTACTGAGCACCGATCACCCTGAGCACTGAGCACCCAGCACCCTGAGTACTGAGCACACAGCACCCTGAGCACTGAGCACCCAGCACCCTGAGCACTGAGCACCCAGCACCCTGAGTACTGAGCACCCAGAACCCTGAGTACTGAGTACAAAGCACCCTGAGCACTGAGCACCCAGCACCCTGAGTACTGAGCACCGAGCACCCTGAGTACTGAGCACCCAGCACCCTGAGTACTGAGCACCCAGCACCCTGAGCACTGAGCACCCAGCACCCTGAGTACTGAGCACCCAGCACCCTGAGTACTGAGCACCCAGCACCCTGAGTACGGAGCACCCAGCACCCTGAGTACTGAGCACCCAGCACCCTGAGTACTGAGCACCATGCACCCCGAGCACTGAGCACCGAGCACCCTGAGTACTGAACACCCAGCACCCTGAGCACTGAGCACTGAGCACCCAGCACCCTGAGCACTGAGCACTGAGCACCCAGCACCCCGAGCACTGAGCACCCAGCACCCTGAGCACCCAGCACCCTGAGCACTGAGCACCCTGAGCACTGAGCACCCTGAGCACTGAGCACTGAGCACCCAGCACCCTGAGTACTGAGCACCCAACACTCTGAGCACTGAGCACCCAGTACGCTGAGTACTGAGCACTGAGCACACAGCACCCTGAGTACTGAGCACCCAGCACCCCGAGCACTGAGCACCCAGCGCCCCGAGCACTGAGCACCCAGCACCCTGAGCACTGAGCACTGAGCACACTGAGCACTGAGCACCCAGCACCCCGAGTACTGAGCACTGAGCACCCTGAGTACTGAGCACCCAACACCCAGAGTACTGATCACCCAGCACCCTGAGAACTGAGCACCCAGCACCCTGAGTACTGAGCACCCAGCACCCTGAGTACTGAGCACCCAGCACCCTGAGCACTGAGCACTGAGCACCCAGCACCTTGAGCACTGAGCACTGACCACCCAGCACCCCGAGCACTGAGCACCCAGCACCCCGAGCACTGAGCACCCAGCGCCCTGAGCACTGAGCACCCAGCACACTGAGCACTGAGCACCCAGCCCCCTGAGTACTGAGCACCCAGCACCATGAGTACTGAGCACCCAGCACCCTGAGCACTGAGCACCCTGAGGACTGAGCACCCAGCACCCTGAGCAGTGAGCACCCAGCACCCCGAGCACTGAGCACCCAGCACCCTGAGTACTGAGAACCCAGCACCCTGAGCACTGAGCACCCAGCACCCTGAGTACTGAGCGCCCTGAGTACTGAGCACCGATCACCGTGAGCACTGAGCACCCAGCACCCTGAGTACTGAGCACCCAGCACCCTGAGCACTGAGCACCCAGCACCCTGAGCACTGAGCAGCCAGCACCCTGAGTACTGAGCACCCAGCACCCTGAGTACTGAGTACCCAGCACCCTGAGCACTGAGGACCCAGCACCCTGAGTACTGAGCACCGAGCACCCTGAGTACTGAGCACCCAGCACCCTGAGCACTGAGCACCCAGCACCCTGAGTACTGAGCACCCAGCACGCTGAGTACTGAGCACTCAGCACCCTGAGCACTGAGCACCCAGCACCCTGAGTACTGAGCACTGAGCACCCAGCACCCCGAGCACTGAGCACCCAGCACCCTGTGTACTGAGCACTGAGCACCCTGATTACTAAGCACCCAGCACCCTGAGTACTGAGCACCCAGGACCCTGAGCACTCAGCACCCATCACCCCGATCACTGAGCACCCAGCACCCTGAGCACTGAGCACCCAGCACCCTGAGCACTGAGCACCCAGCACCCAGAGCACTGAGCACCCAGCACCCTGAGCACTGAGCACCCAGCACCCTGAGTACTGAGCACCCAGCACCCTGAGTACTGAGCACTCTGAGTACTGAGCACCGATCACCCTGAGCACTGAGCACCCAGCACCCTGAGTACTGAGCACCCAGCACCATGAGCACTGAGCACCCAGCACCCTGAGCATTGAGCACCCAGCACCCTGAGTACTGAGCACCCAGAACCCTGAGTACTGAGTACAAAGCACCCTGAGCACTGAGCACCCAGCACCCTGAGTACTGAGCACGGAGCACCCTGAGTACTGAGCACCCAGCACCCTGAGTACTGAGCACCCAGCACCCTGAGCACTGAGCACCCAGCACCCTGAGTACTGAGCACCCAGCACCCTGAGTACTGAGCACTGATCACCCTGAGCACTGAGCACCCAGCACCCCGAGCACTGAGCACCCAGCACCCTGAGTACTGAGCACCCAGCACCCTGAGCACTGAGCACCCAGCACCCTGAGCACTGAGCAGCCAGCACCCTGAGTACTGAGCACCCAGCACCCTGAGTACTGAGTACCCAGCACCCTGAGCACTGAGGACCCAGCACCCTGAGTACTGAGCACCGAGCACCCTGAGTACTGAGCACCCAGCACCCTGAGCACTGAGCACCCAGCACCCTGAGTACTGAGCACCCAGCACGCTGAGTACTGAGCACTCAGCACCCTGAGCACTGAGCACCCAGCACCCTGAGTACTGAGCACTGAGCACCCAGCACCCCGAGCACTGAGCACCCAGCACCCTGTGTACTGAGCACTGAGCACCCTGATTACTAAGCACCCAGCACCCTGAGTACTGAGCACCCAGGACCCTGAGCACTCAGCACCCATCACCCCGATCACTGAGCACCCAGCACCCTGAGCACTGAGCACCCAGCACCCTGAGCACTGAGCACCCAGCACCCAGAGCACTGAGCACCCAGCACCCTGAGCACTGAGCACCCAGCACCCTTAGTACTGAGCACCCAGCACCCTGAGTACTGAGCACTCTGAGTACTGAGCACCGATCACCCTGAGCACTGAGCACCCAGCACCCTGAGTACTGAGCACCCAGCACCCTGAGCACTGAGCACCCAGCACCCTGAGCATTGAGCACCCAGCACCCTGAGTACTGAGCACCCGGAACCCTGAGTACTGAGTACAAAGCACCCTGAGCACTGAGCACCCAGCACCCTGAGTACTGAGCACGGAGCACCCTGAGTACTGAGCACCCAGCACCCTGAGTACTGAGCACCCAGCACCCTGAGCACTGAGCACCCAGCACCCTGAGTACTGAGCACCCAGCACCCTGAGTACTGAGCACTGATCACCCTGAGCACTGAGCACCCAGCACCCCGAGCACTGAGCACCCAGCACCCTGAGTACTGAGCACCTAGCACAATGAGCACTGACCACCGAGCACCCTGAGTACTGAACACCCAGCACCCTGAGCACTGAACACTGAGCACCCAGCACCCTGAGCACTGAGCACTGAGCACCCAGCACCCCGAGCACTGAGCACCCAGCACCCTGAGCACCCAGCACCCTGAGCACTGACCACCCTGAGCACTGAGAACCCTGAGCACTGGGCAGCCAGCACCCTGAGTACTGAGCACCCAACACTCTGAGCACTGAGCACCCAGCACGCTGAGTACTGAGCACTGAGCACACAGCACCCTGAGCACTGAGCACCCAGCACCCTGAGCACTGAGCACTGAGCACCCAGCGCTCCGAGCACTGAGCACCCAGCACCCTGAGCACCCAGCACCCTGAGCACTGAGCACCCTGAGTACTGAGCACCCAGCACCCTGAGCACTGAGCACCCAGCACCCTGAGTACTGAGCACCCTCAGTACTGAGCACCGATCACCCTGAGCACTGAGCACCCAGCACCCTGAGTACTGAGCACACAGCACCCTGAGCACTGAGCACCCAGCACCCTGAGCACTGAGCACCCAGCACCCTGAGTACTGAGCACCCAGAACCCTGAGTACTGAGTACAAAGCACCCTGAGCACTGAGCACCCAGCACCCTGAATACTGAGCACCGAGCACCCTGAGTACTGAGCACCCAGCACCCTGAGTACTGAGCACCCAGCACCCTGAGCACTGAGCACCCAGCACCCTGAGTACTGATCACTCAGCACCCTGAGTACTGAGCACCCAGCACCCTGAGTACGGAGCACCCAGCACCCTGAGTACTGAGCACCCAGCACCCTGAGTACTGAGCACCATGCACCCCGAGCACTGAGCAACCAGCACCCTGAGTACTGAGCACTGAGCACCCTGAGTACTAAGCACCAAACACCCTGAGTACTGAGCACCCAGCACCCTGAGTACTGAGCACCCAGCACCCTGAGCACTGAGCACCCAGCACCCTGAGCTCTGAGCACCCAGCACCCTGAGTACTGAGTACACAGCACCCTGAGCACTGAGCACCCAGCACCCTGAGTACTGATCACCGAGCACCCCGTGCACTGAGCACCCAGCACCCTGAGTACTGAGCACCCAGCACCCTGAATACTGAGCACCCAGCACCCTGAGTACTGAGCACCCAGCACCCTGAGCACTGAGCACCCAGCACCCTGAGTACTGAGCACCCAGCACGCTGAGTACTGAGCACTCAGCACCCTGAGCACTGAGCACCCAGCACCCTGAGTACTGAGCACTGAGCACCCAGCACCCCGAGCACTGAGCACCCAGCACCCTGTGTACTGAGCACTGAGCACCCTGATTACTAAGCACCCAGCACCCTGAGTACTGAGCACCCAGGACCCTGAGCACTGAGCACCGAGCACCCCGAGCACTGAGCACCCAGCACCCTGAGCACTCAGCACCCATCACCCCGATCACTGAGCACCCAGCACCCTGAGCACTGAGCAGACAGCACCCAGAGCACTGAGCACCCAGCACCCTGAGCACTGAGCACCCAGCACCCTGAGTACTGAGCACCCAGCACCCTGAGTACTGAGCACCCAGCACCCTGAGCATTGAGCACCCAGCACCCTGAGTACTGAGCACCCAGCACCCTGAGCATTGAGCACCCAGCACCCTGAGTACTGAGCACCCAGAACCCTGAGTACTGAGTACAAAGCACCCTGAGCACTGAGCACCCAACACCCTGAGTACTGAGCACGGAGCACCCTGAATACTGAGCACCCAGCACCCTGAGTACTGAGCACCCAGCACCCTGAGCACTGAGCACCCAGCATCCTGAGTACTGAGCACCCAGCACCCTGAGTACTGAGCACTGATCACCCTGAGCACTGAGCACCCAGCACCCCGAGCACTGAGCACCCAGCACCCTGAGTACTGAGCACCTAGCACCCTGAGCACTGACCACCGAGCACCCTGAGTACTGAACACCCAGCACCCTGAGCACTGAGCACTGAGCACCCAGCACCCTGAGCACTGAGCACTGTGCACCCAGCACCCCGAGCACTGAGCACCCAGCACCCTGAGCACCCAGCACCCTGAGCACTGAGCACCCTGAGCACTGAGCTCCCTGAGTACTGAGCACTGAGCACCCAGCACCCTGAGTACTGAGCACCCAACACCCTGAGCACTGAGCACCCAGCACCCTGAGCACTGAGCACTGAGCACCCAGCGCCCCGAGCTCTGAGCACCCAGCACCCTGAGCACCCAGCACCCTGAGCACTGAGCACCCTGAGTACTGAGCACCCAGCACCCTGAGCACTGAGCACCCAGCACCCTGAGTACTGAGCACCCTCAGTACTGAGCACCGATCACCCTGAGCACTGAGCACCCAGCACCCTGAGTATTGAGCACACAGCACCCTGAGCACTGAGCACTCAGCACCCTGAGCACTGAGCACCCAGCACCCTGAGTACTGAGCACCCAGAACCCTGAGTACTGAGTACAAAGCACCCTGAGCACTGAGCACCCAGCACCCTGAGTACTGAGCACTGAGCACCCTGAGTACTGAGCACCCAGCACCCTGAGTACTGAGCACCCAGCACCCTGAGCACTGAGCACCCAGCACCCTGAGTACTGAGCACCCCGCACCCTGAGTACTGAGCACCCAGCACCCTGAGTACGGAGCACCCAGCACCCTGAGTACTGAGCACCCAGCACCCTGAGTACTGAGCACCGAGCACCCCGAGCACTGAGCAACCAGCACCCTGAGTACTGAGCACTGAGCACCCTGAGTACTAAGCACCGAACACCCTGAGTACTGAGCACCCAGCACCCTGAGGACTGAGCACCCAGCACCCTGAGCACTGAGCACCCAGCACCCTGAGTAATGAGCACCCAACACCCTGAGTACTGAGCACCCAGCACCCTGAGCACTGAGCACCCAGCACCCCTAGCACTGAGCACCCAGCACCCCGAGCACTGAGCACCCAGCACCCTGCGCACTGAGCACAAAGCACGCTGAGTACTGAGCACTGAACACCCTGAGTACTGAGCACCGAGGACCTTGAGCACTGAGCACCCATCACGCTGAGTACTGAGCACTGAGCACCCTGAGTACTGAGCACCTAGCACCCTGAGTACTGAGCACCCAGCACCCTGAGCACTGAGCAGCCAGCACCCTCAGCACTGAGCACCCAGCACCCCGAGCACTGAGCACCCAGCACCCTGAGCACTGAGCACCCAGCACCCCGAGTACTGAGCACCGAGCACCCCGAGATCTGAGCACCCAGCACCCTGAGTACTGAGCACCCAGTACCCTGAGTACTGAGCACCCCGAGTACTGAGCACCCAGCACCCCGAGCACTGAGCACCCAGCACCCTGAGTACTGAGAACAGATCACCCCGAGCACGGAGCACCCAGTACCCCGAGCACTGAGTACTGAGCACCCAGCACCCTGAGTACTGAGCACCGAGCTCCCCGAGCACTGAGCACCCAGCACCCTGAGCACTGAGCACCCAGCACCCTGAGCACTGAGCACCCAGCACCCTGAGTACTGAGCACCCAGCACGCTGAGTACTGAGCACTCAGCACCCTGAGCACTGAGCACCCAGCACCCTGAGTACTGAGCACTGAGCACCCAGCACCCCGAGCACTGAGCACCCAGCACCCTGTGTACTGAGCACTGAGCACCCTGATTACTAAGCACCCAGCACCCTGAGTACTGAGCACCCAGGACCCTGAGCACTGAGCACCGAGCACCCCGAGCACTGAGCACTCAGCACCCTGAGCACTCAGCACCCATCACCCCGATCACTGAGCACCCAGCACCCTGTGCACTGAGCACCCAGCACCCTGAGCACTGAGCACCCAGCACCCAGAGCACTGAGCACCCAGCACCCTGAGCACTGAGCACCCAGCACCCTGAGTACTGAGCACCCAGCACCCTGAGTACTGAGCACCCAGCACCCTGAGTACTGAGCACCGAGCACCAAGAGTACTGAGCACCGAGCACCCTGAGTACTGAGCACCCAGCACCCTGAGCACTGAGCACCCAGCACCCTGAGTACTGAGCACCCAGCACCCTGAGTACTGAGCACCCAGCACCCCGAGCACTGAGCACCCAGCACCCTGAGTACTGAGCACCTAGCACCCTGAGCACTGAGCACCGAGCACCCTGAGTACTGAACACCCAGCACCCTGAGCACTGAGCACTGAGCACCCAGCACCCTGAGCACTGAGCACTGAGCACCCAGCACCCCGAGCACTGAGCACCCAGCACCCTGAGCACCCAGCACCCTGAGCACTGAGCACCCTGAGCACTGAGCACCCTGAGCACTGAGCACTGCGCACCCAGCACCCTGAGTACTGAGCACCCAACACTCTGAGCACTGAGCACCCAGCACGCTGAGTACTGAGCACTGAGCACACAGCACCCTGAGTACTGAGCACCCAGCACCCCGAGCACTGAGCACCCAGCGCCCCGAGCACTGAGCACCCAGCACCCAGAGCACTGAGCACTGAGCACACTGAGCACTGAGCACCCAGCACCCCGAGTACTGAGCACTGAGCACCCTGAGTACTGAGCACCCAACACCCAGAGTACTGATCACACAGCACCCTGAGAACTGAGCACCCAGCACCCTGAGTACTGAGCACCCAGCACCCTGAGTACTGAGCACCCAGCACCCTGAGCACTGAGCACTGAGCACCCAGCACCTTGAGCACTGAGCACTGACCACCCAGCACCCCGAGCACTGAGCACCCAGCACCCCGAGCACTGAGCACCCAGCGCCCTGAGCACTGAGCACCCAGCACACTGAGCACTGAGCACCCAGCCCCCTGAGTACTGAGCACCCAGCACCATGAGTACTGAGCACCCAGCACCCTGAGCACTGAGCACCGATCACCCTGAGCACTGAGCACCCAGCACCCCGAGCACTGAGCACCCAGCACCCTGAGCACTGAGAACCCAGCACCCTGAGCACTGAGCACCCAGCACCCTGAGTACTGAGCACCCTGAGTACTGAGCACCGATCACCCTGAGCACTGAGCACCCAGCACCCTGAGTACTGAGCACCCAGCACCCTGAGCACTGAGCACCCAGCATCCTGAGCACTGAGCACCCAGCACCCTGAGTACTGAGCACCCAGCACCCTGAGTACTGAGTACCCAGCACCCTGAGCACTGAGGACCCTGCAACCTGAGTACTGAGCACCGAGCACCCTGAGTACTGAGCACCCAGCACCCTGAGTACTGAGCACACAGCACCCTGAGCACTGAGCACCCAGCACCCTGAGTACTGAGCACCCAGCACCCTGAGTACTGAGCACCCAGCACCCAGAGCACTGAGCACCCAGCACCCCGAGCACGGAGCACCCAGGACCCCGAGCACTGAGTACTGAGCACCCAGCACCCTGAGTACTGAGCACCGAGCTAACCGAGCACTGAGCACCCTGAGTACTGAGCACCCAGCACCCCGATCACTGAGCACCCAGCACCCTGAGCACTGAGCACCCAGCACCCTGAGCACTGAGCACCCAGCACCCTGAGTATTGAGCACCCAGCACCCTGAGCACTGAGCACCCAGCACCCTGAGTACTGAGCACTGAGCACCCAGCACCCCGAGCACTGAGCACCCAGCACCCTGTGTACTGAGCACTGAGCACCCTGAGTACTAAGCACCCTGCACCCTGAGTACTGAGCACCCAGCACCCTGAGCACTGAGCACCGAGCACCCCGAGCACTGAGCACCCAGCACCCTGAGCACTCAGCACCCAGCACCCCGAGCACTGAGCACCCAGCACCCTGAGCACTGAGCACCCAGCACCATGAGCACGGAGCACCCCGAGTACTGAGCACCCAGCACCCTGAGCACTGAGCACCCAGCACCTTGAGTACTGAGCACCGAGCACCTCGAGCACTAAGCACACAGCACCCTGAGTACTGAGCAACCAGTACCCTGAGCACTGAGCACCCAGAACCCTGAGCACTGAGCACCCAGCAACCCTGAGCACGGAGCACCCAGCACCCTGAGTACTGAGCACCCAACACCCAGACTACTGAGCTCCCAGCACCCTGAGCACTGAGCACCCAGCACCCTGAGTACTGAGCAACCAGCACCCTGAGTACTGAACACCCAGCACCCTGAGCACTGAGCACTGAGCACCCTGAGCACTGAGCACCCAGCACCCTGATCACTGAGCACGGAGCACCCCGAGGACTGAGCACCCAGCACCCTGAGCACTGAGCACCCAGCACCTTGAGTACTGAGCACCGAGCACAACGAGCACTGAGCACCCAGCACCCTGAGTACTGAGCACCCAGCGCCCCGAGCACTGAGCACCCAGCTCCCTGAGCACTGAGCACTGAGCACCCTGATTACTAAGCACCCAGCACCCTGAGTACTGAGCACCCAGGACCCTGAGCACTGAGCACCGAGCACCCCGAGCACTGAGCACTCAGCACCCTGAGCACTCAGCACCCATCACCCCGATCACTGAGCACCCAGCACCCTGAGCACTGAGCACCCAGCACCCTGAGCACTGAGCACCCAGCACCCAGAGCACTGAGCACCCAGCACCCTGAGCACTGAGCACCCAGCACCCTGAGTACTGAGCACCCAGCACCCTGAGTACTGAGCACCCAGCACCCTGAGTACTGAGCACCGAGCACCAAGAGTACTGAGCACCGAGCACCCTGAGTACTGAGCACCCAGCACCCTGAGCACTGAGCACCCAGCACCCTGAGTACTGAGCACCCAGCACCCTGAGTACTGAGCACCCAGCACCCCGAGCACTGAGCACCCAGCATCCTGAGTACTGAGCACCTAGCACCCTGAGCACTGAGCACCGAGCACCCTGAGTACTGAACACCCAGCACCCTGAGCACTGAGCACTGAGCACCCAGCACCCTGAGCACTGAGCACTGAGCACCCAGCACCCCGAGCACTGAGCACCCAGCACCCTGAGCACCCAGCACCCTGAGCACTGAGCACCCTGAGCACTGAGCACCCTGAGCACTGAGCACTGCGCACCCAGCACCCTGAGTACTGAGCACCCAACACTCTGAGCACTGAGCACCCAGCACGCTGAGTACTGAGCACTGAGCACACAGCACCCTGAGTACTGAGCACCCAGCACCCCGAGCACTGAGCACCCAGCGCCCCGAGCACTGAGCACCCAGCACCCAGAGCACTGAGCACTGAGCACACTGAGCACTGAGCACCCAGCACCCCGAGTACTGAGCACTGAGCACCCTGAGTACTGAGCACCCAACACCCAGAGTACTGATCACCCAGCACCCTGAGAACTGAGCACCCAGCACCCTGAGTACTGAGCACCCAGCACCCTGAGTACTGAGCACCCAGCACCCTGAGCACTGAGCACTGAGCACCCAGCACCTTGAGCACTGAGCACTGACCACCCAGCACCCCGAGCACTGAGCACCCAGCACCCCGAGCACTGAGCACCCAGCGCCCTGAGCACTGAGCACCCAGCACACTGAGCACTGAGCACCCAGCCCCCTGAGTACTGAGCACCCAGCACCATGAGTACTGAGCACCCAGCACCCTGAGCACTGAGCACCGATCACCCTGAGCACTGAGCACCCAGCACCCCGAGCACTGAGCACCCAGCACCCTGAGCACTGAGAACCCAGCACCCTGAGCACTGAGCACCCAGCACCCTGAGTACTGAGCACCCTGAGTACTGAGCACCGATCACCCTGAGCACTGAGCACCCAGCACCCTGAGTACTGAGCACCCAGCACCCTGAGCACTGAGCACCCAGCATCCTGAGCACTGAGCACCCAGCACCCTGAGTACTGAGCACCCAGCACCCTGAGTACTGAGTACCCAGCACCCTGAGCACTGAGGACCCTGCAACCTGAGTACTGAGCACCGAGCACCCTGAGTACTGAGCACCCAGCACCCTGAGTACTGAGCACACAGCACCCTGAGCACTGAGCACCCAGCACCCTGAGTACTGAGCACCCAGCACCCTGAGTACTGAGCACCCAGCACCCAGAGCACTGAGCACCCAGCACCCCGAGCACGGAGCACCCAGGACCCCGAGCACTGAGTACTGAGCACCCAGCACCCTGAGTACTGAGCACCGAGCTAACCGAGCACTGAGCACCCTGAGTACTGAGCACCCAGCACCCCGATCACTGAGCACCCAGCACCCTGAGCACTGAGCACCCAGCACCCTGAGCACTGAGCACCCAGCACCCTGAGTATTGAGCACCCAGCACCCTGAGCACTGAGCACCCAGCACCCTGAGTACTGAGCACTGAGCACCCAGCACCCCGAGCACTGAGCACCCAGCACCCTGTGTACTGAGCACTGAGCACCCTGAGTACTAAGCACCCTGCACCCTGAGTACTGAGCACCCAGCACCCTGAGCACTGAGCACCGAGCACCCCGAGCACTGAGCACCCAGCACCCTGAGCACTCAGCACCCAGCACCCCGAGCACTGAGCACCCAGCACCCTGAGCACTGAGCACCCAGCACCATGAGCACGGAGCACCCCGAGTACTGAGCACCCAGCACCCTGAGCACTGAGCACCCAGCACCTTGAGTACTGAGCACCGAGCACCTCGAGCACTAAGCACACAGCACCCTGAGTACTGAGCAACCAGTACCCTGAGCACTGAGCACCCAGAACCCTGAGCACTGAGCACCCAGCAACCCTGAGCACGGAGCACCCAGCACCCTGAGTACTGAGCACCCAACACCCAGACTACTGAGCTCCCAGCACCCTGAGCACTGAGCACCCAGCACCCTGAGTACTGAGCAACCAGCACCCTGAGTACTGAACACCCAGCACCCTGAGCACTGAGCACTGAGCACCCTGAGCACTGAGCACCCAGCACCCTGATCACTGAGCACGGAGCACCCCGAGGACTGAGCACCCAGCACCCTGAGCACTGAGCACCCAGCACCTTGAGTACTGAGCACCGAGCACAACGAGCACTGAGCACCCAGCACCCTGAGTACTGAGCACCCAGCGCCCCGAGCACTGAGCACCCAGCTCCCTGAGCACTGAGCAAGCAGCACCCCAAGCACTGAGCACCCAGCACCCTGAGTACTGAGCACAGAGCACCCTGAGCACTGAGCACCCAGCACCCTGAGTACTGAGCACCCAGCACCCTGAGTACTGAGCAACCAGCACCCTGAGCACTGAGCACCCAGCACCCTGAGCACTGAGCACTGAGCACCCAACACCACAGCCCTGAGCACCCAGCACCCCGAGCACTGAGCACCCAGCACCCTGAGCACTGAGCACCCAGCACCCTGAGTACTGAGCAACCAGCAACCTGAGTACTGAGCACCCAGCACCCTGAGTACTGAGCACTCAGCACCCTGAGTACTGAGCACCGAGCACACCGAGCAATGAGCACCCAGCACCCTGAGCACTGAGCACCCGGAGGACTGAGCACCCAGCACTCTGAGCAGTGAGCACCCAGCACCCCGAGCACTGAGCACCCAGCACCCTGAGTACTGAGCACCCAGCACCCCGAGTACTGAGCACCCAGCACCCTGAGTACTGAGCACCCAGCACCCCGAGCACTGAGCCCCCAGCACCCTGAGTACTGAACACCCTGAGTACTGAGCACTGAGCACAGAGCATCCTGAGTACTGAGCACCCTGAGGACTGAGCACCCAGCACCCAGAGCACTGAGAACCCAGCACCCTGAGTACTGAGCACTGATCACCCTGAGCACTGAGCACCCAGCACCCCGAGCACTGAGCACCCAGCAACCTGAGAACTGAGCACCCAGCACCCTGAGCACTGAGCACCGAGCACCCTGAGTACTGAACACCCAGCACCCTGAGCACTCAGCACTGAGCACCCAGCACCCTGAGCACTGAGCACTGAGCACCCAGCACCCCGAGCACTGAGCACCCAGCACCCTGAGCACCCAGCACCCTGAGCACTGAGCACCCTGAGCACTGAGCACCCTGAGCACTGAGCACTGAGCACCCAGCACCCTGAGTACTGAGCACCCAACACTCTGAGCACTGAGCACCCAGCACGCTGAGTACTGAGCACTGAGCACACAGCACCCTGAGTACTGAGCACCCAGCACCCCGAGCACTGAGCACCCAGCACGCTGAGTACTGAGCACCCAGCACCCCGAGTACTGAGCACCCAGCACCCTGAGCACTGAGAACCCTGAGTACTGAGCACCGAGCACCCTGAGTACTGAGCACCCAGCCCCCTGAGCACTGAGAACCCTGAGTACTGAGCACCGAGCACCCTGAGCACTGAGAACCCAGCACCCCGAGCACTGAGCACCCAGCACGCTGAGAACTGAGCACCCAGCACCCTGAGCACTGAGCACCGAGCACCCTGAGTACTGAACACCCAGCACCCTGAGCACTCAGCACTGAGCACCCAGCCCCCTGAGCACTGAGCACGGAGCACCCCGAGGACTGAGCACCCCGCACCCTGAGCACTGAGCACCCAGCACCCTGAGTACTGAGAACCCAACACCCAGAGTACTGAGCACCCAGCACCCTGATCACTGAGCACCCAGCACCCTGAGTACTGAGCACCCAGCACCCTGAGTACTGAGCACCCAGCACCCTGAGCACTGAGCACTGAGCACCCAGCACCCTGAGCAATGAGCACTGACCACCCAGCACCCCGAGCACTGAGCACCCAGCACCCCGAGCACTGAGCACCCAGCGCCCTGAGCACTGAGCACCCAGCACCCTGAGCACTGAGAACCCAGCCCCCTGAGTACTGAGCACCCAGCACCATGAGTACTGAGCACCCAGAACCCTGAGTACTGAGCACCGAGCACCCCGAGCACTGAGCACCCAGCACCCTGAGCACTGAGCACCCTGAGGACTGAGCACCCAGCACCCTGAGCACCGAGCACCCCGAGCACTGAGCACCCAGCACCCTGAGCACTGAGCACCCTGAGCACTGAGCACCCAGCACAACGAGCACTGAGCACCCAGCACCCTGAGTACTGAGCACCCAGCACCCTGAGCACTGAGCACCCTGCACCCTGAGTACTGAGCACCCTGAGTACTGAGCACCGATCACCCTGAGCACTGAGCACCCAGCACCCTGAGTACTGAGCTTCCAGCACCCTGAGCGCTGAGCACCCAGCACCCTGAGCACTGAGCACCCAGGACCCTGAGTACTGAGCACCCAGAACCCTGAGTACTGAGTACAAAGCACCCTGAGCACTGAGCACCCAGCACCCTGAGTACTGAGCACCGAGCACACTAAGTACTGAGCACCAAGCACCCTGAGTACTGAGCACCCAGCACCCTGAGCACTGAGCACCCAGCACCCTGAATACTGAGCACCCAGCACCCTGAGTACTGAGCACCCAGCACCCTGAGTACTGAGCACCCAGCACCCTGAGTACTGAGCACCGAGCACCCCGAGCACTGAGCAACCAGCACCCTGAGTACTGAGCACTGAGCACCCTGAGTACTGAGCACCCAGCACCCTGAGTACTGAGCACCCAGCACCCTGAGTACTGAGCACCGAGCACCCCGAGCACTGAGCACCCAGCACCCTGAGTACTGAGCACCGAGCACACTAAGTACTGAGCACCAAGCACCCTGAGTACTGAGCACCCAGCACCCTGAGCACTGAGCACCCAGCACCCTGAATACTGAGCACCCAGCACCCTGAGTACTGAGCACCCAGCACCCTGAGTACTGAGCACCCAGCACCCTGAGTACTGAGCACCGAGCACCCCGAGCACTGAGCAACCAGCACCCTGAGTACTGAGCACTGAGCACCCTGAGTACTGAGCACCGAACACCCTGAGTACTGAGCACCCAGCACCCTGAGGACTGAGCACCCAGCACCCTGAACACTGAGCACCCAGCACCCTGAGTACTGAGCCCCCAGCACCCTGAGTACTGAGCACCCAGCACCCTGAGCACTGAGCACCCAGCACCCCGAGCACTGAGCACCCAGCACCCCGAGCACTGAGCACCCAGCACCCCGAGCACTGAGCACCCAGCACCCTGAGCACTGAGCACCCAGCACCCTGAGCACTGAGCACCCAGCACCCTGAGTACTGAGTACTCAGCACCCTGAGCACTGAGCACCCAGCACCCTGAGAACTGATCACCGAGCACCCCGAGCGCTGAGCACCCAGCACCCTGAGTACTGAGCACCCAGCACCCTGAGTACTGAGCACCCAGCACCCTGAGTACTGAGCACCCAGCACCCTGAGCACTGAGCACAAAGCACGCTGAGTACTGAGCACTGAGCACCCTGAGTACTGAGCACCGAGGACCCTGAGCACTGAGCACCCAGCACGCTGAGTACTGAGCACTGAGCACCCTGAGAAACTGAGCACCTAGCACCCTGAGTACTGAGCACCCAGCACCCTGAGCACTTAGCAGCTAGCACCCTCAGCACTGAGCACCCAGCTCCCCGAACACTGAGCACCCAGCACCCTGAGCACTGAGCACCCAGCACCCCGAGTACTGAGCACCCATCACCCCGAGTACTGAGCACCGAGCACCCCGAGCACTGAGCACCCAGCACCCTGAGTACTGAGCACCCAGTACCCTGAGTACTGAGCACCCCGAGTACTGAGCACCCAGCACCCCGAGCACTGAGCACCCAGCACCCTGAGTACTGAGCCCCCAGCACCCTGAGTACTGAGCACCCAGCAACCCGAGCACTGAGCACCCAGCACCCCGAGAATGAGCACCCAGCACCCTGAGTACTGAGAACCGAGCACCCTGAGTACTGAGCACCCAACACCCTGAGTACTGAGCCCCCAGCACCCCGAGCACTGACCACCCAGCGCCCCGAGCACTGAGCACCCAGCACCCCGAGCACTGAGCACCCAGCGCCCCGAGCACTGAGCACCCAGCACCCTGAGCACTGAGCACTGAGCACATTGAGCACTGAGCACCCAGCACCCCGAGTACTGAGCACTGAGCACCCTGAGTACTGAGCACCCAACACCCAGAGTACTGATCACCCAGCACCCTGAGAACTGAGCACCCAGCACCCTGAGTACTGCGCACCCAGCACCCTGAGTACTGAGCACCCAGCACCCTGAGCACTGAGCACTGAGCACCCAGCACCTTCAGCACTGAGCACTGAGCACCCAGCATCCCGAGCACTGAGCACCCAGCACCCGGAGCACTGAGCACCCAGCGCCCTGAGCACTGAGCACCCAGCACACTGAGCACTGAGCACCCAGCCCCCTGAGTACTGAGCACCCAGCACCATGAGTACTGAGCACCCAGCACCCTGAGCACTGAGCACCCTGAGGACTGAGCACCCAGCACCCTGAGCACTGAGCACCCAGCACCCTGAGTACTGAGCACCGATCACCCTGAGCACTGAGCACCCAGCACCCCGAGCACTGAGCACCCAGCACCCTGAGTACTGAGAACCCAGCACCCTGAGCACTGAGCACCCAGCACCCTGAGTACTGAGAACCCTGAGTACTGAGCACCGATCACCCTGAGCACTGAGCACCCAGCACCCTGAGTACTGAGCACCCAGCACCCTGAGCACTGAGCACCCAGCACCCTGAGCACTGAGCACCCAGCACCCTGAGTACTGAGCACCCAGCACCCTGAGTACTGAGTACCCAGCACCCTGAGCACTGAGGACCCAGCACCCTGAGTACTGAGCACCGAGCACCCTGAGTACTGAGCACCCAGCACCCTGAGTACTGAGCACACAGCACCCTGAGCACTGAGCACCCAGCACCCTGAGTACTGAGCACCCAGCACCCTGAGTACTGAGCACCCAGCACCCAGAGCACTGAGCACCCAGCACCCCGAGCACGGAGCACCCAGGACCCCGAGCACTGAGTACTGAGCACCCAGCACCCTGAGTACTGAGCACCGAGCTAACCGAGCACTGAGCACCCTGAGTACTGAGCACCCAGCACCCCGATCACTGAGCACCCAGCACCCTGAGCACTGAGCACCCAGCACCCTGAGCACTGAGCACCCAGCACCCTGAGTACTGAGCACCCAGCACGCTGAGTACTGAGCACCCAGCACCCTGAGCACTGAGCACCCAGCACCCTGAGTACTGAGCACTGAGCACCCAGCACCCCGAGCACTGAGCACCCAGCACCCTGTGTACTGAGCAATGAGCACCCTGAGTACTAAGCACCCAGCACCCTGAGTACTGAGCACCCAGCACCCTGAGCACTGAGCACCGAGCACCCCAAGCACTGAGCACCCAGCACCCTGAGCACTCAGCACCCAGCACCCCGAGCACTGAGCACCCAGCACCCTGAGCACTGAGCACCCAGCACCATGAGCACGGAGCACCCCGAGTACTGAGCACCCAGCACCCTGTGCACTGAGCACCCAGCACCTTGAGTACTGAGCACCGAGCACCTCGAGCACTAAGCACCCAGCACCCTGAGTACTGAGCAACCAGCACCCTGAGCACTGAGCACCCAGAACCCTGAGCACTGAGCACCCAGCACCCTGAGCACGGAGCACCCAGCACGCTGAATACTGAGCACCCAACATCCAGACTACTGAGCTCCCAGCACCCTGAGCACTGAGCACCCAGCACCCTGAGTACTGAGCACCCAGCACCCTGAGTACTGAACACCCAGCACCCTGAGCACTGAGCACTGAGCACCCTGAGCCCTGAGTACTGAGCAATGAGCACCCTGAGTACTGAGCACCCAGCAGCCTGAGCACTGAGCACCCAGCACCCTGTGTACTGAGCACCCTGAGTACTGAGCACCGATCACCCTGAGCACTGAGCACCCAGCACCCTGAGTACTGAGCTCCCAGCACCCTGAGCGCTGAGCACCCAGCACCCTGAGCACTGAGCACCCAGGACCCTGAGTACTGAGCACCCAGAACCCTGAGTACTGAGTACAAAGCACCCTGAGCACTGAGCACCCAGCACCCTGAGTACTGAGCACCGAGCACACTAAGTACTGAGCACCAAGCACCCTGAGTACTGAGCACCCAGCACCCTGAGCACTGAGCACCCAGCACCCTGAATACTGAGCACCCAGCACCCTGAGTACTGAGCACCCAGCACCCTGAGTACTGAGCACCCAGCACCCTGAGTACTGAGCACCCAGCACCCTGAGTACTGAGCACCGAGCACCCCGAGCACTGAGCAACCAGCACCCTGAGTACTGAGCACTGAGCACTCTGAGTACTGAGCACCGAACACCCTGAGTACTAAGCACCCAGCACCCTGAGGACTGAGCACCCAGCACCCTGAACACTGAGCACCCAACACCCTGAGTACTGAGCCCCCAGCACCCTGAGTACTGAGCATCCAGCACCCTGAGCACTGAGCACCCAGCACCCCGAGCACTGAGCACCCAGCACCCCGAGCACTGAGCACCCAGCACCCCGAGCACTGAGCACCCAGCACCCTGAGCACTGAGCACCCAGCAGCCTGAGCACTGAGCACCCAGCACCCTGAGTACTGAGTACTCAGCACCCTGAGCACTGAGCACCCAGCACCCTGAGAACTGATCACCGAGCACCCCGAGCGCTGAGCACCCAGCACCCTGAGTACTGAGCACCCAGCACCCTGAGTACTGAGCACCCAGCACCCTGAGTACTGAGCACCCAGCACCCTGAGCACTGAGCACAAAGCACGCTGAGTACTGAGCACTGAGCACCCTGAGTACTGAGCACCGAGGACCCTGAGCACTGAGCACCCAGCACGCTGAGTACTGAGCACTGAGCACCCTGAGTACTGAGCACCTAGCACCCTGAGTACTGAGCACCCAGCACCTTGAGCACTTAGCAGCCAGCACCCTCAGCACTGAGCACCCAGCTGCCCGAGCACTGAGCACCCAGCACCCTGAGCACTGAGCACCCAGCACCCCGAGTACTGAGCACCCATCACCCCGAGTACTGAGCACCGAGCACCCTGAGCACTGAGCACCCAGCACCCCGAGTACTGAGCACCCATCACCCTGAGTACTGAGCACCGAGCACCCCGAGCACTGAGCACCCAGCACCCTGAGTACTGAGCACCCAGTACCCTGAGTACTGAGCACCCCGAGTACTGAGCACCCAGCACCCCGAGCACTGAGCACCCAGCACCCTGAGTACTGAGCCCCCAGCACCCTGAGTACTGAGCACCCAGCAACCCGAGCACTGAGCACCCAGCACCCCGAGAATGAGCACCCAGCACCCTGAGTACTGAGAACCGAGCACCCTAAGTACTGAGCACCCAACACCCTGAGTACTGAGCCCCCAGCACCCCGAGCACTGACCACCCAGCGCCCCGAGCACTGAGCACCCAGCACCCCGAGCACTGAGCACCCAGCGCCCCGAGCACTGAGCACCCAGCACCCTGAGCACTGAGCACTGAGCACATTGAGCACTGAGCACCCAGCACCCCGAGTACTGAGCACTGAGCACCCTGAGTACTGAGCACCCAACACCCAGAGTACTGATCACCCAGCACCCTGAGAACTGAGCACCCAGCACCCTGAGTACTGAGCACCCAGCACCCTGAGTATTGAGCACCCAGAACCCTGAGCACTGAGCACTGAGCACCCAGCACCTTCAGCACTGAGCACTGAGCACCCAGCATCCCGAGCACTGAGCACCCAGCACCCGGAGCACTGAGCACCCAGCGCCCTGAGCACTGAGCACCCAGCACACTGAGCACTGAGCACCCAGCCCCCTGAGTACTGAGCACCCAGCACCATGAGTACTGAGCACCCAGCACCCTGAGCACTGAGCACCCTGAGGACTGAGCACCCAGCACCCTGAGCACTGAGCACCCAGCACCCTGAGTACTGAGCACCGATCACCCTGAGCACTGAGCACCCAGCACCCCGAGCACTGAGCACCCAGCACCCTGAGTACTGAGAACCCAGCACCCTGAGCACTGAGCACCCAGCACCCTGAGTACTGAGCACCCTGAGTACTGAGCACCGATCACCCTGAGCACTGAGCACCCAGCACCCTGAGTACTGAGCACCCAGCACCCTGAGCACTGAGCACCCAGCACCCTGAGCACTGAGCACCCAGCACCCTGAGTACTGAGCACCCAGCACCCTGAGTACTGAGTACCCAGCACCCTGAGCACTGAGGACCCAGCACCCTGAGTACTGAGCACCGAGCACCCTGAGTACTGAGCACCCAGCACCCTGAGTACTGAGCACACAGCACCCTGAGCACTGAGCACCCAGCACCCTGAGTACTGAGCACCCAGCACCCTGAGTACTGAGCACCCAGCACCCAGAGCACTGAGCACCCAGCACCCCGAGCACGGAGCACCCAGGACCCCGAGCACTGAGTACTGAGCACCCAGCACCCTGAGTACTGAGCACCGAGCTAACCGAGCACTGAGCACCCTGAGTACTGAGCACCCAGCACCCCGATCACTGAGCACCCAGCACCCTGAGCACTGAGCACCCAGCACCCTGAGCACTGAGCACCCAGCACCCTGAGTACTGAGCACCCAGCACGCTGAGTACTGAGCACCCAGCACCCTGAGCACTGAGCACCCAGCACCCTGAGTACTGAGCACTGAGCACCCAGCACCCCGAGCACTGAGCACCCAGCACCCTGTGTACTGAGCACTGAGCACCCTGAGTACTAAGCACCCAGCACCCTGAGTACTGAGCACCCAGCACCCTGAGCACTGAGCACCGAGCACCCCAAGCACTGAGCACCCAGCACCCTGAGCACTCAGCACCCAGCACCCCGAGCACTGAGCACCCAGCACCCTGAGCACTGAGCACCCAGCACCATGAGCACGGAGCACCCCGAGTCCTGAGCACCCAGCACCCTGAGCACTGAGCACCCAGCACCTTGAGTACTGAGCACCGAGCACCTCGAGCACTAAGCACCCAGCACCCTGAGTACTGAGCAACCAGCACCCTGAGCACTGAGCACCCAGAACCCTGAGCACTGAGCACCCAGCACCCTGAGCACGGAGCACCCAGCACGCTGAATACTGAGCACCCAACATCCAGACTACTGAGCTCCCAGCACCCTGAGCACTGAGCACCCAGCACCCTGAGTACTGAGCACCCAGCACCCTGAGTACTGAACACCCAGCACCCTGAGCACTGAGCACTGAGCACCCTGAGCCCTGAGTACTGAGCACTGAGCACCCTGAGTACTGAGCACCCAGCAGCCTGAGCACTGAGCACCCAGCACCCTGTGTACTGAGCACCCTGAGTACTGAGCACCGATCACCCTGAGCACTGAGCACCCAGCACCCTGAGTACTGAGCTCCCAGCACCCTGAGCGCTGAGCACCCAGCACCCTGAGCACTGAGCACCCAGGACCCTGAGTACTGAGCACCCAGAACCCTGAGTACTGAGTACAAAGCACCCTGAGCACTGAGCACCCAGCACCCTGAGTACTGAGCACCGAGCACACTAAGTACTGAGCACCAAGCCCCCTGAGTACTGAGCACCCAGCACCCTGAGCACTGAGCACCCAGCACCCTGAATACTGAGCACCCAGCACCCTGAGTACTGAGCACCCAGCACCCTGAGTACTGAGCACCCAGCACCCTGAGTACTGAGCACCCAGCACCCTGAGTACTGAGCACCGAGCACCCCGAGCACTGAGCAACCAGCACCCTGAGTACTGAGCACTGAGCACTCTGAGTACTGAGCACCGAACACCCTGAGTACTGAGCACCCAGCACCCTGAGGACTGAGCACCCAGCACCCTGAACACTCAGCACCCAGCACCCTGAGTACTGAGCCCCCAGCACCCTGAGTACTGAGCACCCAGCACCCTGAGCACTGAGCACCCAGCACCCCGAGCACTGAGCACCCAGCACCCCGAGCACTGAGCACCCAGCACCCCGAGCACTGAGCACCCAGCACCCTGAGCACTGAGCACCCAGCAGCCTGAGCACTGAGCACCCAGCACCCTGAGTACTGAGTACTCAGCACCCTGAGCACTGAGCACCCAGCACCCTGAGAACTGATCACCGAGCACCCCGAGCGCTGAGCACCCAGCACCCTGAGTACTGAGCACCCAGCATCCTGAGTACTGAGCACCCAGCACCCTGAGTACTGAGCACCCAGCACCCTGAGCACTGAGCACAAAGCACGCTGAGTACTGAGCACTGAGCACCCTGAGTACTGAGCACCGAGGACCCTGAGCACTGAGCACCCAGCACGCTGAGTACTGAGCACTGAGCACCCTGAGTACTGAGCACCTAGCACCCTGAGTACTGAGCACCCAGCACCCTGAGCACTTAGCAGCCAGCACCCTCAGCACTGAGCACCCAGCTCCCCGAGCACTGAGCACCCAGCACCCTGAGCACTGAGCACCCAGCACCCCGAGTACTGAGCACCCATCACCCCGAGTACTGAGCACCGAGCACCCCGAGCACTGAGCACCCAGCACCCTGAGTACTGAGAACAGATCACCCTGAGTACTGAGCACCCAGCACCCTGAGTACTGAGCCCCCAGCACCCTGAGTACTGAGCACCCAGCAACCCGAGCACTGAGCACCCAGCACCCCGAGAATGAGCACCCAGCACCCTGAGTACTGAGAACCGAGCACCCTGAGTACTGAGCACCCAACACCCTGAGTACTGAGCCCCCAGCACCCCGAGCACTGACCACCCAGCGCCCCGAGCACTGAGCACCCAGCACCCCGAGCACTGAGCACCCAGCGCCCCGAGCACTGAGCACCCAGCACCCTGAGCACTGAGCACTGAGCACATTGAGCACTGAGCACCCAGCACCCCGAGTACTGAGCACTGAGCACCCTGAGTACTGAGCACCCAACACCCAGAGTACTGATCACCCAGCACCCTGAGAACTGAGCACCCAGCACCCTGAGTACTGAGCACCCAGCACCCTGAGTACTGAGCACCCAGCACCCTGAGCACTGAGCACTGAGCACCCAGCACCTTCAGCACTGAGCACTGACCACCCAGCATCCCGAGCACTGAGCACCCAGCACCCGGAGCACTGAGCACCCAGCGCCCTGAGCACTGAGCACCCAGCACACTGAGCACTGAGCACCCAGCCCCCTGAGTACTGAGGACCCAGCACCATGAGTACTGAGCACCCAGCACCCTGAGCACTGAGCACCCTGAGGACTGAGCACCCAGAACCCTGAGCACTGAGCACCCAGCACCCTGAGTACTGAGCACCGATCACCCTGAGCACTGAGCACACAGCACCCCGAGCACTGAGCACCCAGCACCCTGAGTACTGAGAACCCAGCACCCTGAGCACTGAGCACCCAGCACCCTGAGTACTGAGCACCCTGAGTACTGAGCACCGATCACCCTGAGCACTGAGCACCCAGCACCCTGAGTACTGAGCACCCAGCACCCTGAGCACTGAGCACCCAGCACCCTGAGCACTGAGCACCCAGCACCCTGAGTACTGAGCACCCAGCACCCTGAGTACTGAGTACCCAGCACCCTGAGCACTGAGGACCCAGCACCCTGAGTACTGAGCACCGAGCACCCTGAGTACTGAGCACCCAGCACCCTGAGTACTGAGCACACAGCACCCTGAGCACTGAGCACCCAGCACCCTGAGTACTGAGCACCCAGCACCCTGAGTACTGAGCACCCAGCACCCAGAGCACTGAGCACCCAGCACCCCGAGCACGGAGCACCCAGGACCCCGAGCACTGAGTACTGAGCACCCAGCACCCTGAATACTGAGCACCGAGCTAACCGAGCACTGAGCAGCCTGAGTACTGAGCACCCAGCACCCCGATCACTGAGCACCCAGCACCCTGAGCACTGAGCGCCCAGCACCCTGAGCACTGAGCACCCATCACCCTGAGTACTGAGCACCCAGCACGCTGAGTACTGAGCACCCAGCACCCTGAGCACTGAGCACCCAGCACCCTGAGTACTGAGCACTGAGCACCCAGCACCCCGAGCACTGAGCACCCAGCACCCTGTGTACTGAGCACTGAGCACCCTGAGTACTAAGCACCCAGCACCCTGAGTATTGAGCACCCAGCACCCTGAGCACTGAGCACCGAGCACCCCGAGCACTGAGCACCCAGCACCCTGAGCACTCAGCACCCAGCACCCCGAGCACTGAGCACCCAGCACCCTGAGCACTGAGCACCCAGCACCATGAGCACGGAGCACCCCGAGTACTGAGCACCCAGCACCCTGAGCACTGAGCACCCAGCACCTTGAGTACTGAGCACCGAGCACCTCGAGCACTAAGCACCCAGCACCCTGAGTACTGAGCAACCAGCACCCTGAGCACTGAGCACCCAGAACCCTGAGCACTGAGCACCCAGCACCCTGAGCACGGAGCACCCAGCACGCTGAATACTGAGCACCCAACATCCAGACTACTGAGCTCCCAGCACCCTGAGCACTGAGCACCCAGCACCCTAAGTACTGAGCACCCAGCACCCTGAGTACTGAACACCCAGCACCCTGAGCACTGAGCACTGAGCACCCTGAGCCCTGAGTACTGAGCACTGAGCACCCTGAGTACTGAGCACCCAGCACCCCGAGTACTGAGCACCCAGCACCCCGAGCACTGAGCACCCAGCGCCCCGAGCACTGAGCACCCAGCACCCCGAGCACCGAGCACTGAGCACCCTGAGCACTGAGCACGCAGCACCCCGAGTACTGAGCACTGAGCACCCTGAGTACTGAGCACCAAGCACACCGAGTACTGAGCACTGAGCACCCTGAGTACTGAGCACCCAGCACCCTGAGCACTGAGCACCCAGCACCCTGAGTACTGAGCACTGAAAACCCTGAGTACTGAGCACCGAGCACCCTGAGTACTGAGCACCCAGCACCCTGATCACTGAGCACGGAGCACCCCGAGGACTGAGCACCCAGCACCCTGAGCACTGAGCACCCAGCACCTTGAGTACTGAGCACCGAGCACAACGAGCACTGAGCACCCAGCACCCTGAGTACTGAGCACCCAGCACCCTGAGCACTGAGCACCCAGCACCCTGAGCACTGAGCACGCAGCACCCCAAGCTCTGAGCACCCAGCACCCTGAGTACTGAGCACAGAGCACCCTGAGCACTGAGCACCCAGCACCCTGAGTACTGAGCACCCAGCACCCTGAGTACTGAGCAACCAGCACCCTGAGCACTGAGCACTGAGCACCCAGCACCCTGAGCACTGAGCACTGAGCACCCAGCACCACAGCCCTGAGCACCCAGCACCCCGAGCACTGAGCACCCAGCACCCTGAGCACTGAGCACCCAGCACCCTGAGTACTGAGCAACCAGCAACCTGAGTACTGAGCACCCAGCACCCTGAGTACTGAGCACTCAGCACCCTGAGTACTGAGCACCGAGCACACCGAGCAATGAGCACCCAGCACCCTGAGCAGTGAGCACCCGGAGGACTGAGCACCCAGCACCCTGAGCACTGAGCACCGATCACTCTGAGCAGTGAGCACCCAGCACCCCGAGCACTGAGCACCCAGCACCCTGAGTACTGAGCACCCAGCACCCCGAGTACTGAGCACCCAGCACCCTGAGTACTGAGCACCCAGCACCCCGAGCACTGAGCACCCAGCACCCTGAGTACTGAGCACCCTGAGTACTGAGCACTGAGCACAGAGCATCCTGAGTACTGAGCACCCTGAGGACTGAGCACCCAGCACCCAGAGCACCGAGAACCCAGCACCCTGAGTACTGAGCACTGATCACCCTGAGCACTGAGCACCCAGGACCCCGAGCACTGAGCACCCAGCACCCTGAGTACTGAGCACCCAGCACCCTGAGCACTGAGCACCGAGCACCCTGAGTACTGAACACCCAGCACCCTGAGCACTCAGCACTGAGCACCCAGCACCCTGAGCACTGAGCACTGAGCACCCAGCACCCCGAGCACTGAGCACCCAGCACCCTGAGCACCCAGCACCCTGAGCACTGAGCACCCTGAACACTGAGCACCCTGAGCACTGAGCACTGAGCACCCTGCACCCTTAGTACTGAGCACCCAACACTCTGAGCACTGAGCACCCAGCACGCTGAGTACTGAGCACTGAGCACACAGCACCCTGAGTACTGAGCACCCATCACCCCGAGCACTGAGCACCCAGCGCCCCGAGCACTGAGCACCCAGCACCCCGAGCACTGAGCACTGAGCACACTGAGCACTGAGCACCCAGCACCCCGAGTACTGAGCACTGAGCGCCCTGAGTACTGAGCACCCAGCACCCCGAGCACTGAGCACCCAGCACCCTGAGCACTGAGCACCCAGCCCCCTGAGTACTGAGCACCGAGCACCCCGAGCACTGAGCACCCAGCACCCTGAGCACTGAGCACCCTGAGGACTGAGCACCCAGCACCCTGAGCACCGAGCACCCCGAGCACTGAGCACCCAGCACCCTGAGCACTGAGCACCCTGAGAACTGAGCACCCAGCACACCGAGCACTGAGCACCCAGCACCCTGAGTACTGAGCACCCAGCACCCTGAGTACTGAGCACCCAGAACCCTGAGTACTGAGTACAAAGCACCCTGAGCACTGAGCACCCAGCACCCTGAGTACTGAGCACCGAGCACACTAAGTACTGAGCACCAAGCACCCTGAGTACTGAGCACCCAGCACCCTGAGCACTGAGCACCCAGCACCCTGAGTACTGAGCACCCAGCACCCTGAGTACTGAGCACCCAGCACCCTGAGTACTGAGCACCCAGCACCCTGAGTACTGAGCACCGAGCACCCCGAGCACTGAGCAACCAGCACCCTGAGTACTGAGCACTGAGCACCCTGAGTACTGAGCACTGAGCACCCTTCGTACTGAGCACCGAGCACCCTGAGTACTGAGCACCCAGCACCCCGAGCACTGAGCACTGAGCAACCTGAGTGCTGAGCAACAAGCACCCCGAGTACTGAGCACTGAGCACCCTGAGTACTGAGCACCCAGCACCCTGAGCACTGAGCACCCAGCACCCTGAGTACTGAGCACTGAGAACCCTGAGTACTGAACACCGAGCACCCTGAGTACTGAGCACCCAGCACCCTGATCACTGAGCACGGAGCACCCCGAGGCCTGAGCACCCAGCACCCTGAGCACTGAGCACCCAGCACCCTGAGCACTGAGCACCCAGTACCCTGAGTACTGAGCACCCAGCACCCCGAGTACTGAGCACCGAGCACCTCGAGCACTGAGCACCGAGCACCCTGAGTACTGAGCACCCAGCACCCTGAGTACTGAGCACTGAGCACCCCGAGTACTGAGCACCCAGCACCCCGAGCACTGAGCACCTAGCAACCTGAGTACTGAGAACAGATCTCCCTCAGTACTGAGCACCCAGCACCCTGAGTACTGAGCCCCCAGCACCCTGAGTACTGAGCACCCAGCACCCCGAGCACTGAGCCCCCAGCACCCCGAGAATGAGCACCCAGGACCCTGAGTACTGAGAACCGAGCACCCTGAGTACTGAGCACCCAGCACCCTGAGTACTGAGCCCCTAGCACCCTGAGAATGAGCACCCAGCACCATGAGTACTGAGCACCCAGCACCCTGAGTACTGAGCACTAAGCACCCAGAGCACTGAGAACCCAGCACCCTGAGTACTGAGCACCGAGCTCCCCGAGCACTGAGCACCCTGAGTACTGAGCACCCAGCACCCCGATCACTGAGCACCCAGCACCCTGAGCACTGAGCACCCAGCACCCTGAGCACTGAGCACCCAGCACCCTGAGTACTGAGCACCCAGCACGCTGAGTACTGAGCACCCAGCACCCTGAGCACTGAGCACCCAGCACCCTGAGTACTGAGCACCCAGCACCCTGTGTACTGAGCACTGAGCACCCTGAGTACTAAGCACCCAGCACCCTGAGCACTGAGCACCCAGCACCCCGAGCACTGAGCACCCAGCACCCTGAGCACTGAGCACCCAGCACCCTGAGCATGGAGCACCCCGAGGACTGAGCACCCAGCACCCTGAGCACTGAGCACCCAGCACCTTGAGTACTGAGCACCGAGCACCCCGAGCACTAAGCACCCAGCACCCTGAGTACTGAGCACCCAGCACCCTGAGCACTGAGCAGCCAGCACCCCGAGCACGGAGCACCCAGCACCCTGAGTACTGAGCACCCAACACCCAGAGTACTGAGCACCCAGCACCCTGAGCACTGAGCACCCAGCACCCCGAATACTGAGCACCCAGCACCCTGAGTACTGAGCACCCAGCACCCTGAGCACTGAGCACCCGGAGGACTGAGCACCCAGCACCCTGAGCACTGAGCACCCAGCACACCGAGCACTGAGCACCCAGCACCCTGAGCACTGAGCACCCAGCACCCCGAGTACTGAGCACCCAGCACCCCGAGCACTGAGCACCCAGCACCCTGAGTACTGAGCACCGATCACCATGAGCACTGAGCACCCAGCACCCTGAGTACTGGGCACCCAGCACCCTGAGTACTGAGCACCGATCACCATGAGCACTGAGCACCCAGCACCCTGAGTACTGAGCACCCAGCACCCTGAGCACTGAGCACCCAGCACCCTGAGCACTGGGCACCCAGCACCCTGAGTACGGAGCACCCAGCACCCTGAGTACTAAGTACCCAGCACCCTGAGCACTGAGCACCCAGCACCCTGAGTACTGAGCACCGAGCACCCTGAGTACTGAGCACCCAGCACCCTGAGTACTGAGTACCCAGCACCCTGAGCACTGAGCACCCAGCACCCTGAGTACTGAGCACCGAGCACCCTGAGTACTGAGCACCCAGCACACTTAGTACTGAGCACCCAGCACCCCGAGCACTGAGCACCCAGCACCCTGAGCACTGAGCACCCAGCACCCCGAGTACTGAGCACCCAGCACCCCGAGTACTGAGCACCGAGCACCCCGAGCACTGAGCACCCAGCACCCTGAGCACTGAGCACCCAGCATCCCGAGCACTGAGCACCCAGCACCCTGAGTACTGAGAACCGAGCACCCTGAGTACTGAGCACCAAGCACCCTGAGTACTGAGCCCCTAGCACCCTGAGAATGAGCACCCAGCACCATGAGTACTGAGCACCCAGCACCCTGAGTACTGAGCACTAAGCACTCAGAGCACTGAGCACCCAGCACCCCGAGCACGGAGCACCCAGGACCCCGAGCACTGAGAACTGAGCACCCAGCACCCTGAGTACTGAGCACCGAGCTCCCCGAGCACTGAGCACCCTGAGTACTGAGCACCCAGCACCCCGATCACTGAGCAACCAGCACCCTGAGCACTGAGCACCCAGCACCCTCAGCACTGAGCACACAGCACCCTGAGTACTGAGCACCCAGCACGCTGAGTACTGAGCACCCAGCACCCCGAGCACTGAGCACCCAGCACCCTGAGTACTGAGCACCGATCACCCTGAGCACTGAGCACCCAGGACCCCGAGCACTGAGCACCCAGCACCCTGAGTACAGAGCACCCAGCACCCTGAGTACTGAGCACCCAGCACCCTGAGCACTGAGCACACAGCACCCTGAGTACTGAGCACCCTGAGTACTGAGCACCGATCACCCTGAGCACTGAGCACCCAGGACCCTGAGTACTGAGCACCCAGCACCCTGAGCACTGAGCACCCAGCACCCTGAGCACTGAGCACCCAGCACCCTGAGTACTGAGCACCCAGCACCCTGATTACTGAGTAACCAGCACCCTGAGCACTGAGCACCCAGCACCCTGAGTACTGAGCACCGAGCACCCTGAGTACTGAGCACCCAGCACCCTTAGTACTGAGCACCCAGCACCCTGAGTACTGAGCACACAGCACCCTGAGTACTGAGCCCCTAGCACCCTGAGAATGAGCACCCAGCACCATGAGTACTGAGCACCGAGCACCCTGAGTACTGAGCACTAAGCACCCAGAGCACTGAGAACCCAGCACCCCGAGCACGGAGCACCCAGGACCCCGAGCACTGAGAACTGAGCACCCAGCACCCTGAGTACTGAGCACCGAGCTCCCTGAGCACTGAGCACCCTGAGTACTGAGCACCCAGCACCCCGAGCACTGAGCACCCAGCACCCTGTGTACTGAGCACTGAGCACCCTGAGTACTAAGCACCCAGCACCCTGAGTACTGAGCACCCAGCACCCTGAGCACTGAGCACCGAGCACCCCGAGCACTGAGCACCCAGCACCCTGAGCACTCAGCACGCAGCACCCCGAGCACTGAGCACCCAGCACCCTGAGCACTGAGCACCCAGCACCATGAGCACGGAGCACCCCGAGTACTGAGCACAGAGCACCCTGAGCACTGAGCACCCAGCACCTTGAGTACTGAGCACCGAGCACCTCGAGCACTAAGCACCCAGCACCCTGAGTACTGAGCAACCAGCACCCTGAGCACTGAGCACCCAGAACCCTGAGCACTGAGCACCCAGCACCCTGAGCACGGAGCACCCAGCACGCTGAATACTGAGCACCCAACACCCAGACTACTGAGCTCCCAGCACCCTGAGCACTGAGCACCCAGCACCCTGAGTACTGAGCACCCAGCACCCTGAGTACTGAACACCCAGCACCCTGAGCACTGAGCACTGAGCACCCTGAGCACTGAGTACTGAGCACTGAGCACCCTGAGCACTGAGCACCCAGCACCCCGAGTACTGAGCACCCAGCACCCCGAGCACTGAGCACCCAGCGCCCCGAGCACTGAGCACCCAGCACCCCGAGCACCGAGCACTGAGCACCCTGAGCACTGAGCACCCAGCACCCCGAGTACTGAGCACTGAGCACCCTGAGTACTGAGCACCAAGCACCCCGAGTACTGAGCACTGAGCACCCTGAGTACTGAGCACCCAGCACCCTGAGCACTGAGCACCCAGCACCCTGAGTACTGAGCACTGAAAACCCTGAGTACTGAGCACCGAGCACCCTGAGTACTGAGCACCCAGCACCCTGATCACTGAGCACGGAGCACCCCGAGGACTGAGCACCCAGCACCCTGAGCACTGAGCACCCAGCACCTTGAGTACTGAGCACCGAGCACAACGAGCACTGAGCACCCAGCACCCTGAGTACTGAGCACCCAGCACCCTGAGCACTGAGCACCCAGCTCCCTGAGCACTGAGCACGCAGCACCCCAAGCTCTGAGCACCCAGCACCCTGAGTACTGAGCACAGAGCACCCTGAGCACTGAGCACCCAGCACCCTGAGTACTGAGCACCCAGCACCCTGAGTACTGAGCAACCAGCACCCTGAGCACTGAGCACTGAGCACCCAGCACCCTGAGCACTGAGCACTGAGCACCCAGCACCACAGCCCTGAGCACCCAGCACCCCGAGCACTGAGCACCCAGCACCCTGAGCACTGAGCACCCAGCACCCTGAGTACTGAGCAACCAGCAACCTGAGTACTGAGCACCCATCACCCTGAGTACTGAGCACTCAGCACCCTGAGTACTGAGCACCGAGCACACCGAGCAATGAGCACCCAGCACCCTGAGCACTGAGCACCCGGAGGACTGAGCACCCAGCACCCTGAGCACTGAGCACCGATCACTCTGAGCAGTGAGCACCCAGCACCCCGAGCACTGAGCACCCAGCACCCTGAGTACTGAGCACCCAGCACCCCGAGTACTGAACACCCAGCACCCTGAGTACTGAGCACCCAGCACCCCGAGCACTGAGCACCCAGCACCCTGAGTACTGAGCACCCTGAGTACTGAGCACTGAGCACAGAGCATCCTGAGTACTGAGCACCCTGAGGACTGAGCACCCAGCACCCAGAGCACCGAGAACCCAGCACCCTGAGTACTGAGCACTGATCACCCTGAGCACTGAGCACCCAGCACCCCGAGCACTGAGCACCCAGCACCCTGAGTACTGAGCACCCAGCACCCTGAGCACTGAGCACCGAGCACCCTGAGTACTGAACACCCAGCACACTGAGCACTCAGCACTGATCACCCGGCACCCTGAGCACTGAGCACTGAGCACCCAGCACCCGGAGCACTGAGCACCCAGCACCCTGAGCACCCAGCACCCTGAGCACTGAGCACCCTGAGCACTGAGCACCCTGAGCATTGAGCACTGAGCACCCAGCACCCTGAGTACTGAGCACCCAACACTCTGAGCACTGAGCACCCAGCACGCTGAGTACTGAGCACTGAGCACACAGCACCCTGAGTACTGAGCACCCAGCACCCCGAGCACTGAGCACCCAGCGCCCCGAGCACTGAGCACCCAGCACCCCGAGCACTGAGCACTGAGCACACTGAGCACTGAGCACCCAGCACCCCGAGTACTGAGCACTGAGCGCCCTGAGTACTGAGCACCCAGCACCCCGAGTACTGAGCACTGAACACCCTGAGTACTGAGCACCCAGCACCCTGAGCACTGAGAACCCTGAGTACTGAGCACCGAGCACCCTGAGTACTGAGCACCCAGCCCCCTGAGCACTGAGCACGGAGCACCCCGAAGACTGAGCACCCCGCACCCTGAGCACTGAGCACCCAGCACCTTGAGTACTGAGCACCGAGCACCCCGAGCACTGAGCACCCAGCACCCTGAGTACTGAGCACCCAACACCCAGAGTACTGAGCACCCAGCACCCTGATCACTGAGCACGCAGCACCCTGAGTACTGAGCACCCAGCACCCTGAGTACTGAGCACCCAGCACCCTGAGCACTGAGCACTGAGCACCCAGCACCCTGAGCAATGAGCACTGACCACCCAGCACCCCGAGCACTGAGCACCCAGCACCCCGAGCACTGAGCACCCAGCGCCCTGAGCACTGAGCACCCAGCACCCTGAGCACTGAGCACCCAGCCTCCTGAGTACTGAGCACCCAGCACCATGAGTACTGAGCACCCAGCACCCTGAGTACTGAGCACCGAGCACCCCGAGCACTGAGCACACAGCACCCTGAGCACTGAGCACCCTGAGGACTGAGCACCCAGCACACTGAGCACCGAGCACCCCGAGCACTGAGCACCCAGCACCCTGAGCACTGAGGACCCTGAGCACTGAGCACCCATCACACCGAGCACTGAGCACCCAGCACCCTGAGTACTGAGCACCCAGCACCCTGAGCACTGAGCACCCAGCACCCTGAGTACTGAGCACCCTGAGTACTGAGCACCGATCACCCTGAGCACTGAGCACCCAGCACCCTGAGTACTGAGCACCCAGCACCCTGAGCGCTGAGCACCCAGCACCCTGAGCACTGAGCACTCAGGACCCTGAGTACTGAGCACCCAGAACCCTGAGTACTGAGTACAAAGCACCCTGAGCACTGAGCACCCAGCACCCTGAGTACTGAGCACCGAGCACACTAAGTACTGAGCACCAAGCACCCTGAGTACTGAGCACCCAGCACCCTGAGCACTGAGCACCCAGCATCCTGAGTACTGAGCACCCAGCACCCTGAGTACTGAGCACCCAGCACCCTGAGTACTGAGCACCCAGCACCCTGAGTACTGAGCACCCAGCACCCTGAGTACTGAGCACCGAGCACCCCGAGCACTGAGCAACCAGCACCCTGAGTACTGAGCACTGAGCACCCTGAGTACTGAGCACCGAACACCCTGAGTACTGAGCTCCCAGCACCCTGAGGACTGAGCACCCAGCACCCTGAACACTGAGCACCCAGCACCCTGAGTACTGAGCCCCCAGCACCCTGAGTACTGAGCACCCAGCACCCTGAGCACTGAGCACCCAGCACCCCGAGCACTGAGCACCCAGCACCCCGAGCACTGAGCACCCAGCACCCCGAGCACTGAGCACCCAGCACCCTGAGCACTGAGCACCCAGCACCCTGAGCACTGAGCACCCAGCACCATGAGTACTGAGCACCCAGCACACTGAGTACTGAGCACTAAGCACCCAGAGCACTGAGCACCCAGCACCCCGAGCACTGAGCACACAGCACCCCGAGCACCGAGCACTGAGCACCCTGAGCACTGAGCACCCAGCACCCCGAGTACTGAGCACTGAGCACCCTGAGTACTGAGCACCAAGCACCCCGAGTACTGAGCACTGAGCACCCTGAGTACTGAGCACCCAGCACCCTGAGCACTGAGCACCCAGCACCCTGAGTACTGAGCACTGAAAACCCTGAGTACTGAGCACCGAGCACCCTGAGTACTGAGCACCCAGCACCCTGATCACTGAGCACGGAGCACCCCGAGGACTGAGCACCCAGCACCCTGAGCACTGAGCACCCAGCACCTTGAGTACTGAGCACCGAGCACAACGAGCACTGAGCACCCAGCACCCTGAGTACTGAGCACCCAGCACCCTGAGCACTGAGCACCCAGGTCCCTGAGCACTGAGCACGCAGCACCCCAAGCTCTGAGCACCCAGCACCCTGAGTACTGAGCACAGAGCACCCTGAGCACTGAGCACCCAGCACCCTGAGTACTGAGCACCCAGCACCCTGAGTACTGAGCAACCAGCACCCTGAGCACTGAGCACTGAGCACCCAGCACCCTGAGCACTGAGCACTGAGCACCCAGCACCACAGCCCTGAGCACCCAGCACCCCGAGCACTGAGCACCCAGCACCCTGAGCACTGAGCACCCAGCACCCTGAGTACTGAGCAACCAGCAACCTGAGTACTGAGCACCCATCACCCTGAGTACTGAGCACTCAGCACCCTGAGTACTGAGCACCGAGCACACCGAGCAATGAGCACCCAGCACCCTGAGCACTGAGCACCCGGAGGACTGAGCACCCAGCACCCTGAGCACTGAGCACCGATCACTCTGAGCAGTGAGCACCCAGCACCCCGAGCACTGAGCACCCAGCACCCTGAGTACTGAGCACCCAGCACCCCGAGTACTGAGCACCCAGCACCCTGAGTACTGAGCACCCAGCACCCCGAGCACTGAGCACCCAGCACCCTGAGTACTGAGCACCCTGAGTACTGAGCACTGAGCACAGAGCATCCTGAGTACTGAGCACCCTGAGGACTGAGCACCCAGCACCCAGAGCACCGAGAACCCAGCACCCTGAGTACTGAGCACTGATCACCCTGAGCACTGAGCACCCAGCACCCCGAGCACTGAGCACCCAGCACCCTGAGTACTGAGCACCCAGCACCCTGAGCACTGAGCACCGAGCACCCTGAGTACTGAACACCCAGCACACTGAGCACTGAGAACCCAGCACCCTGAGTACTGAGCACCCAGCACCCTGAGCACTGAGAACCCGGCACCCTGAGCACTGAGCACTGAGCACCCAGCACCCCGAGCACTGAGCACCCAGCACCCTGAGCACCCAGCACCCTGAGCACTGAGCACCCTGAGCACTGAGCACCCTGAGCATTGAGCACTGAGCACCCAGCACCCTGAGTACTGAGCACCCAACACTCTGAGCACTGAGCACCCAGCACGCTGAGTACTGAGCACTGAGCACACAGCACCCTGAGTACTGAGCACCCAGCACCCCGAGCACTGAGCACCCAGCGCCCCGAGCACTGAGCACCCAGCACCCCGAGCACTGAGCACTGAGCACACTGAGCACTGAGCACCCAGCACCCCGAGTACTGAGCACTGAGCGCCCTGAGTACTGAGCACCCAGCACCCCGAGTACTGAGCACTGAACACCCTGAGTACTGAGCACCCAGCACCCTGAGCCCTGAGAACCCTGAGTACTGAGCACCGAGCACCCTGAGTACTGAGCACCCAGCCCCCTGAGCACTGAGCACGGAGCACCCCGAAGACTGAGCACCCCGCACCCTGAGCACTGAGCACCCAGCACCTTGAGTACTGAGCACCGAGCACCCCGAGCACTGAGCACCCAGCACCCTGAGTACTGAGCACCCAACACCCAGAGTACTGAGCACCCAGCACCCTGATCACTGAGCACGCAGCACCCTGAGTACTGAGCACCCAGCACCCTGAGTACTGAGCACCCAGCACCCTGAGCACTGAGCACTGAGCACCCAGCACCCTGAGCAATGAGCACTGACCACCCAGCACCCCGAGCACTGATCACCCAGCACCCCGAGCACTGAGCACCCAGCGCCCTGAGCACTGAGCACCCAGCACCCTGAGCACTGAGCACCCAGCCTCCTGAGTACTGAGCACCCAGCACCATGAGTACTGAGCACCCAGCACCCTGAGTACTGAGCACCGAGCACCCCGAGCACTGAGCACACAGCACCCTGAGCACTGAGCACCCTGAGGACTGAGCACCCAGCACACTGAGCACCGAGCACCCCGAGCACTGAGCACCCAGCACCCTGAGCACTGAGGACCCTGAGCACTGAGCACCCATCACACCGAGCACTGAGCACCCAGCACCCTGAGTACTGAGCACCCAGCACCCTGAGCACTGAGCACCCAGCACCCTGAGTACTGAGCACCCTGAGTACTGAGCACCGATCACCCTGAGCACTGAGCACCCAGCACCCTGAGTACTGAGCACCCAGCACCCTGAGCGCTGAGCACCCAGCACCCTGAGCACTGAGCACTCAGGACCCTGAGTACTGAGCACCCAGAACCCTGAGTACTGAGTACAAAGCACCCTGAGAACTGAGCACCCAGCACCCTGAGTACTGAGCACCGAGCACACTGAGTACTGAGCACCAAGCACCCTGAGTACTGAGCACCCAGCACCCTGAGCACTGAGCACCCAGCACCCTGAGTACTGAGCACCCAACACCCTGAGTACTGAGCACCCAGCACCCTGAGTACTGAGCACCCAGCACCCTGAGTACTGAGCACCCAGCACCCTGAGTACTGAGCACCGAGCACCCCGAGCACTGAGCAACCAGCACCCTGAGTACTGAGCACTGAGCACCCTGAGTACTGAGCACCGAACACCCTGAGTACTGAGCTCCTAGCACCCTGAGGACTGAGCACCCAGCACCCTGAACACTGAGCACCCAGCACCCTGAGTACTGAGCACCCAGCACCATGAGTACTGAGCACCCAGCACCCTGAGTACTGAGCACCGAGCACCCCGAGCACTGAGCACACAGCACCCTGAGCACTGAGCACCCTGAGGACTGAGCACCCAGCACACTGAGCACCGAGCACCCCGAGCACTGAGCACCCAGCACCCTGAGCACTGAGGACCCTGAGCACTGAGCACCCATCACCCCGAGCACTGAGCACCCAGCACCCTGAGTACTGAGCACCCAGCACCCTGAGCACTGAGCACCCAGCACCCTGAGTACTGAGCACCCTGAGTACTGAGCACCGATCACCCTGAGCACTGAGCACCCAGCACCCTGAGTACTGAGCACCCAGCACCCTGAGCGCTGAGCACCCAGCACCCTGAGCACTGAGCACTCAGGACCCTGAGTACTGAGCACCCAGAACCCTGAGTACTGAGTACAAAGCACCCTGAGCACTGAGCACCCAGCACCCTGAGTACTGAGCACCGAGCACACTAAGTACTGAGCACCAAGCACCCTGAGTACTGAGCACCCAGCACCCTGAGCACTGAGCACACAGCACCCTGAGTACTGAGCACCCAGCACCCTGAGTACTGAGCACCCAGCACCCTGAGTACTGAGCACCCAGCACCCTGAGTACTGAGCACCCAGCACCCTGAGTACTGAGCACCGAGCACCCCGAGCACTGAGCAACCAGCACCCTGAGTACTGAGCACTGAGCACCCTGAGTACTGAGCACCGAACACCCTGAGTACTGAGCTCCCAGCACCCTGAGGACTGAGCACCCAGCACCCTGAACACTGAGCACCCAGCACCCTAAGTACTGAGCACAGAGCACCCTGAGCACTGAGCACCCAGCACCCTGAGTACTGAGCACCCAGCACCCTGAGTACTGAGCAACCAGCACCCTGAGCACAGAGCACTGAGCACCCAGCACCCTGAGCACTGAGCACTGAGCACCCAGCACCACAGCCCTGAGCACCCAGCACCCCGAGTACTGAGCACCCAGCACCCTGAGCACTGAGCACCCAGCACCCTGAGTACTGAGCAACCAGCAACCTGAGTACTGAGCACCCATCACCCTGAGTACTGAGCACTCAGCACCCTGAGTACTGAGCACCGAGCACACCGAGCAATGAGCACCCAGCACCCTGAGCACTGAGCACCCGAAGGACTGAGCACCCAGCACCCTGAGCACTGAGCACCGATCACTCTGAGCAGTGAGCACCCAGCACCCCGAGCACTGAGCACCCAGCACCCTGAGTACTGAGCACCCAGCACCCCGAGTACTGAGCACCCAGCACCCTGAGTACTGAGCACCCAGCACCCCGAGCACTGAGCACCCAGCACCCTGAGTACTGAGCACCCTGAGTACTGAGCACTGAGCACAGAGCATCCTGAGTACTGAGCACCCTGAGGACTGAGCACCCAGCACCCAGAGCACCGAGAACCCAGCACCCTGAGTACTGAGCACTGATCACCCTGAGCACTGGGCACCCAGCACCCCGAGCACTGAGCACCCAGCACCCTGAGTACTGAGCACCCAGCACCCTGAGCACTGAGCACCGAGCACCCTGAGTACTGAACACCCAGCACACTGAGCACTCAGCACTGAGAACCCGGCACCCTGAGCACTGAGCACTGAGCACCCAGCACCCTGAGCACTGAGCACCCTGAGCACTGAGCACCCTGAGCATTGAGCACTGAGCACCCAGCACCCTGAGTACTGAGCACCCAACACTCTGAGCACTGAGCACCCAGCACGCTGAGTACTGAGCAGTGAGCACACAGCACCCTGAGTACTGAGCACCCAGCACCCCGAGCACTGAGCACCCAGCGCCCCGAGCACTGAGCACCCAGCACCCCGAGCACTGAGCACTGAGCACACAGAGCACTGAGCACCCAGCACCCCGAGTACTGAGCACTGAGCGCCCTGAGTACTGAGCACCCAGCACCCCGAGTACTGAGCACTGAACACCCTGAGTACTGAGCACCCAGCACCCTGAGCACTGAGAACCCTGAGTACTGAGCACCGAGCACCCTGAGTACTGAGCACCCAGCCCCCTGAGCACTGAGCACGGAGCACCCCGAAGACTGAGCACCCCGCACCCTGAGCACTGAGCACCCAGCACCTTGAGTACTGAGCACCGAGCACCCCGAGCACTGAGCACCCAGCACCCTGAGTACTGAGCACCCAACACCCAGAGTACTGAGCACCCAGCACCCTGATCACTGAGCACGCAGCACCCTGAGTACTGAGCACCCAGCACCCTGAGTACTGAGCACCCAGCACCCTGAGCACTGAGCACTGAGCACCCAGCACCCTGAGCAATGAGCACTGACCACCCAGCACCCCGAGCACTGAGCACCCAGCACCCCGAGCACTGAGCACCCAGCACCCTGAGCACTGAGCACCCAGCACCCTGAGCACTGAGCACCCAGCCTCCTGAGTACTGAGCACCCAGCACCATGAGTACTGAGCACCCAGCACCCTGAGTACTGAGCACCGAGCACCCCGAGCACTGAGCACACAGCACCCTGAGCACTGAGCACCCTGAGGACTGAGCACCCAGCACACTGAGCACCGAGCACCCCGAGCACTGAGCACCCAGCACCCTGAGCACTGAGGACCCTGAGCACTGAGCACCCATCACACCGAGCACTGAGCACCCAGCACCCTGAGTACTGAGCACCCAGCACCCTGAGCACTGAGCACCCAGCACCCTGAGTACTGAGCACCCTGAGTACAGAGCACCGATCACCCTGAGCACTGAGCACCCAGCACCCTGAGTACTGAGCACCCAGCACCCTGAGCGCTGAGCACCCAGCACCCTGAGCACTGAGCACTCAGGACCCTGAGTACTGAGCACCCAGAACCCTGAGTACTGAGTACAAAGCACCCTGAGCACTGAGCACCCAGCACCCTGAGTACTGAGCACCGAGCACACTAAGTACTGAGCACCAAGCACCCTGAGTACTGAGCACCCAGCACCCTGAGCACTGAGCACCCAGCACCCTGAGTACTGAGCACCCAGCACCCTGAGTACTGAGCACCCAGCACCCTGAGTACTGAGCACCCAGCACCCTGAGTACTGAGCACCCAGCACCCTGAGTACTGAGCACCGAGCACCCCGAGCACTGAGCAACCAGCACCCTGAGTACTGAGCACTGAGCACCCTGAGTACTGAGCACCGAACACCCTGAGTACTGAGCTCCCAGCACCCTGAGGACTGAGCACCCAGCACCCTGAACACTGAGCACCCAGCACCCTGAGTACTGAGCCCCCAGCACCCTGAGTACTGAGCACCCAGCACCCTGAGCACTGAGCACCCAGCACCCCGAGCACTGAGCACCCAGCACCCCGAGCACTGAGCACCCAGCACCCCGAGCACTGAGCACCCAGCACCCTGAGCACTCAGCACCCAGCACCCTGAGCACTGAGCACCCAGCACCATGAGTACTGAGCACCCAGCACACTGAGTACTGAGCACTAAGCACCCAGAGCACTGAGCACCCAGCACCCCGAGCACTGAGCACCCAGCACCCCGAGCACCGAGCACTGAGCACCCTGAGCACTGAGCACCCAGCACCCCGAGTACTGAGCACTGAGCACCCTGAGTACTGAGCACCAAGCACCCCGAGTACTGAGCACTGAGCACCCTGAGTACTGAGCACCCAGCACCCTGAGCACTGAGCACCCAGCACCCTGAGTACTGAGCACTGAAAACCCTGAGTACTGAGCACCGAGCACCCTGAGTACTGAGCACCCAGCACCCTGATCACTGAGCACGGAGCACCCCGAGGACTGAGCACCCAGCACCCTGAGCACTGAGCACCCAGCACCTTGAGTACTGAGCACCGAGCACAACGAGCACTGAGCACCCAGCACCCTGAGTACTGAGCACCCAGCACCCTGAGCACTGAGCACCCAGCTCCCTGAGCACTGAGCACGCAGCACCCCAAGCTCTGAGCACCCAGCACCCTGAGTACTGAGCACAGAGCACCCTGAGCACTGAGCACCCAGCACCCTGAGTACTGAGCACCCAGCACCCTGAGTACTGAGCAACCAGCACCCTGAGCACTGAGCACTGAGCACGCAGCACCCTGAGCACTGAGCACTGAGCACCCAGCACCACAGCCCTGAGCACCCAGCACCCCGAGCACTGAGCACCCAGCACCCTGAGCACTGAGCACCCAGCACCCTGAGTACTGAGCAACCAGCAACCTGAGTACTGAGCACCCATCACCCTGAGTACTGAGCACTCAGCACCCTGAGTACTGAGCACCGAGCACACCGAGCAATGAGCACCCAGCACCCTGAGCACTGAGCACCCGGAGGACTGAGCACCCAGCACCCTGAGCACTGAGCACCGATCACTCTGAGCAGTGAGCACCCAGCACCCCGAGCACTGAGCACCCAGCACCCTGAGTACTGAGCACCCAGCACCCCGAGTACTGAGCACCCAGCACCCTGAGTACTGAGCACCCAGCACCCCGAGCACTGAGCACCCAGCACCCTGAGTACTGAGCACCCTGAGTACTGAGCACTGAGCACAGAGCATCCTGAGTACTGAGCACCCTGAGGACTGAGCACCCAGCACCCAGAGCACCGAGAACCCAGCACCCTGAGTACTGAGCACTGATCACCCTGAGCACTGAGCACCCAGCACCCCGAGCACTGAGCACCCAGCACCCTGAGTACTGAGCACCCAGCACCCTGAGCACTGAGCACCGAGCACCCTGAGTACTGAACACCCAGCACACTGAGCACTCAGCACTGAGAACCCGGCACCCTGAGCACTGAGCACTGAGCACCCAGCACCCCGAGCACTGAGCACCCAGCACCCTGAGCACCCAGCACCCTGAGCACTGAGCACCCTGAGCACTGAGCACCCTGAGCATTGAGCACTGAGCACCCAGCACCCTGAGTACTGAGCACCCAACACTCTGAGCACTGAGCACCCAGCACGCTGAGTACTGAGCACTGAGCACACAGCACCCTGAGTACTGAGCACCCAGCACCCCGAGCACTGAGCACCCAGCGCCCCGAGCACTGAGCACCCAGCACCCCGAGCACTGAGCACTGAGCACACTGAGCACTGAGCACCCAGCACCCCGAGTACTGAGCACTGAGCGCCCTGAGTACTGAGCACCCAGCACCCCGAGTACTGAGCACTGAACACCCTGAGTACTGAGCACCCAGCACCCTGAGCACTGAGAACCCTGAGTACTGAGCACCGAGCACCCTGAGTACTGAGCACCCAGCCCCCTGAGCACTGAGCACGGAGCACCCCGAAGACTGAGCACCCCGCACCCTGAGCACTGAGCACCCAGCACCTTGAGTACTGAGCACCGATCACCCCGAGCACTGAGCACCCAGCACCCTGAGTACTGAGCACCCAACACCCAGAGTACTGAGCACCCAGCACCCTGATCACTGAGCACGCAGCACCCTGAGTACTGAGCACCCAGCACCCTGAGTACTGAGCACCCAGCACCCTGAGCACTGAGCACTGAGCACCCAGCACCCTGAGCAATGAGCACTGACCACCCAGCACCCCGAGCACTGAGCACCCAGCACCCCGAGCACTGAGCACCCAGCGCCCTGAGCACTGAGCACCCAGCAACCTGAGCACTGAGCACCCAGCCTCCTGAGTACTGAGCACCCAGCACCATGAGTACTGAGCACCCATCACCCTAAGTACTGAGCACCGAGCACCCCGAGCACTGAGCACACAGCACCCTGAGCACTGAGCACCCTGAGGACTGAGCACCCAGCACACTGAGCACCGAGCACCCCGAGCACTGAGCACCCAGCACCCTGAGCACTGAGGACCCTGAGCACTGAGCACCCATCACACCGAGCACTGAGCACCCAGCACCCTGAGTACTGAGCACCCAGCACCCTGAGCACTGAGCACCCAGCACCCTGAGTACTGAGCACCCTGAGTACTGAGCACCGATCACCCTGAGCACTGAGCACCCAGCACCCTGAGTACTGAGCACCCAGCACCCTGAGCGCTGAGCACCCAGCACCCTGAGCACTGAGCACTCAGGACCCTGAGTACTGAGCACGCAGAACCCTGAGTACTGAGTACAAAGCACCCTGAGCACTGAGCACCCAGCACCCTGAGTACTGAGCACCGAGCACACTAAGTACTGAGCACCAAGCACCCTGAGTACTGAGCACCCAACACCCTGAGCACTGAGCACCCAGCACCCTGAGTACTGAGCACCCAGCACCCTGAGTACTGAGCACCCAGCACCCTGAGTACTGAGCACCCAGCACCCTGAGTACTGAGCACCCAGCACCCTGAGTACTGAGCACCGAGCACCCCGAGCACTGAGCAACCAGCACCCTGAGTACTGAGCACCCAGCACCCTGAGCACTGAGCACCCAGCACCATGAGTACTGAGCACCCAGCACACTGAGTACTGAGCACTAAGCACCCAGAGCACTGAGCACCCAGCACCCCGAGCACGGAGCACCCAGGACCCCGAGCACTGAGAACTGAGCACCCAGCACCCTGAGTACTGAGCACCGAGCTCCCCGAGCACTGAGCACCCCGAGTACTGAGCACCCAGCACCCCGATCACTGAGCTCCCAGCACCCTGAGCACTGAGCACCCAGCACCCTGAGCACTGAGCACCCAGCACCCTGAGTACTGAGCACCCAGCACGCTGAGTACTGAGCACCCAGCACGCTGAGTACTGAGCACCCAGCACCCTGAGCACTGAGCACCCAGGACCCCGAGCACTGAGAACCCAGCACCCTGAGTACAGAGCACCCAGCACCCCGAGTACTGAGCACCCAGCACCCTGAGCACTGAGCACCCAGCACGCTGAGTACTGAGCACCCTGAGTACTGAGCACCGATCACCCTGAGCACTGAGCACCCAGCAGCCTGAGTACTGAGCAACCAGCACCCTGAGCACTGAGCACCCAGCACCCTGAGCACTGAGCACCCAGCACCCTGAGTACTGAGCACCCAGCACCCTGATTACTGAGTACCCAGCACCCTGATAACTGAGCACCCAGCACCCTGAGTACTGAGCACCGAGAACCATGAGTACTGAGCACCCAGCACCCTTAGTACTGAGCACCCAGCACCCTGAGCACTGAGCACCCAGCACCCTGAGTACCGAGCACCCAGCACCACCCTCAGCACTGAGCACCCAGCACCCCGAGCACTGAGCACCCAGCACCCTGAGCACTGAGCACCAAGCACCCCGAGTACTGAGCACCCAGCACCCCGAGTACTGAGCACCGAGCACCTCGAGCACTGAGCACCCAGCACCCTGAGTACTGAGCACCCAGCACCCTGAGTACTGAGCACTGAGCACCCCGAGTACTGAGCACCCAGCACCCTGAGCACTGAACACCCAGCAACCTGAGTACTGAGAACAGATCACCCTGAGTACTGAGCACCCAGCACCCTGAGTACTGAGCCCCCAGCACCCTGAGTACTGAGCACCCAGCACCCCGAGCACTGAGCACCCACCACCCCGAGAATGAGCACCCAGCACCCTGAGTACTGAGAACCGAGCACCCTGAGTACTGAGCACCCAGCACCTTGAGTACTGAGCCCCTAGCACCCTGAGAATGAGCACCCAGCACCATGAGTACTGAGCACCCAGCACCCTGAGTACTGAGCACTAAGCACCCAGAGCACTGAGAACCCAGCACCCCGAGCACGGAGCACCCAGCACCCTGAGCACTGAGCACCCGGGACCCTGAGCACTGAGCACCGAGCACCCCGAGCACTGAGCACAAAGCACCCTGAGCACTGAGCACTGAGCACCCAGCACCCTGAGCACTGAGCACCCGGAGGACTGAGCACTCAGCACCCTGAGTACTGAGCACCCAGCACCCCGAGTACTGAGCACCCAGCACCCTGAGCACTGAGCACCCAGCACCCTGAGCACGGAGCACCCCGAGGACTGAGCACCCAGCACCCTGAGTACTGAGCACCCAGGACCCTGAGCACTGAGCACCGAGCACCCCGAGCACTGAGCACCCAGCACCCTGAGAACTCAGCACCCAGCACCCCGAGCACTGAGCACCCAGCACCCTGAGCACTGAGCACCCAGCACCCTGAGCACGGAGCACCCCGAGGACTGAGCACCCAGCACCCTGAGCACTGAGCACCCAGCAACTTGAGTACTGAGCACCGAGCACCCCGAGCACTAAGCACCCAGCACCCTGAGTAATGAGCACCCAGCACCCTGAGCACTGAGCACATAGCACCATGAGCACTGAGCAGCCAGCACCCCGAGCACTGAGCACCCAGCACCCTGAGCACCCAGCACCCTGAGCACTGAGAACCCTGAGCACTGAGCACCCTGAGCACTGAGCACTGAGCACCCAGCACCCTGAGTACAGAGCACCCAACACTCTGAGCACTGAGCACCCAGCACGCTGAGTACTGAGCACCGATCACACTGAGCACTGAGCACCTAGGACCCCGAGCACTGAGCACCCAGCACCCTGAGTACAGAGCACCCAGCACCCCGTGTACTGAGCACCCAGCACCGAGAGCACTGAGCACCCAGCACCCTGAGTACTGAGCACCGATCACCATGAGCACTGAGCACCCTGCACCCTGAGTACTGAGCACCCAGCACCCCGATCACTGAGCACCCAGCACCCTGAGCACTGAGCACCCAGCACCCTGAGCACTGAGCACCCAGCACCCTGAGTACTGAGCAACCAGCACGCTGAGTACTGAGCACCCAGCAACCCGAGCACTGAGAAACCAGCACCCTGAGTACTGAGCACTGAGCACCCAGCACCCCGAGCACTGAGCACCCAGCACCCTGTGTACTGAGCACTGAGCACCCTGAGTACTAAGCACCCAGCACCCTGAGTACTGAGCACCCAGGACCCTGAGCACTGAGCACCGAGCACCCCGAGCACTGAGCACCCAGCACCCTGAGAACTCAGCACCCAGCACCCCGAGCACTGAGCACCCAGCACCCTGAGCACTGAGCACCCAGCACCCTGAGCACGGAGCACCCCGAGGACTGAGCACCCAGCACCCTGAGCACTGAGCACCCAGCACCTTGAGTACTGAGCACCGAGCACCCCGAGCACTAAGCACCCAGCACCCTGAGTAATGAGCACCCAGCACCCTGAGCACTGAGCACATAGCACCTTGAGCACTGAGCAGCCAGCACCCCGAGCACTGAGCACCCAGCACCCTGAGCACCCAGCACCCTGAGCACTGAGAACCCTGAGCACTGAGCACCCTGAGCACTGAGCACTGAGCACCCAGCACCCTGAGTACAGAGCACCCAACACTCTGAGCACTGAGCACCCAGCACGCTGAGTACTGAGCACCGATCACCCTGAGCACTGAGCACCTAGGACCCCGAGCACTGAGCACCCAGCACCCTGAGTACAGAGCACCCAGCACCCCGTGTACTGAGCACCCAGCACCGAGAGCACTGAGCACCCAGCACCCTGAGTACTGAGCACCGATCACCATGAGCACTGGGCACCCTGCACCCTGAGTACTGAGCACCCAGCAGCCTGAGCACTGAGCACCCAGCACCCTGAGCACTGAGCAACCAGCACCCTGAGTACTGAGCACCCAGCACCCTGAGTACTGAGTACCCATCACCCTGAGCACTGAGCACCCAGCACCCTGAGTACTGAGCACCGAGCACCCTGAGTACTGAGTACCCAGCACCCTTAGTACTGAGCACCCAGCACCCTGAGCACTGAGCACCCAGCACCCTGAGTACTGAACACCCAGCACCACCCTCAGCACTGAGCACCCAGCACCCCGAGCACTGAGCACCCAGCACCCTGAGCACCCAGCACCCTGAGCACTGAGAACCCTGAGCACTGAGCACCCTGAGCACTGAGCACTGAGCACCCAGCACCCTGAGTACAGAGCACCCAACACTCTGAGCACTGAGCACCCAGCACGCTGAGTACTGAGCACCGATCACCCTGAGCACTGAGCACCTAGGACCCCGAGCACTGAGCACCCAGCACCCTGAGCACACAGCACCCTGAGCACTGAGCACCCAGCACCCTGAGTACTGAGCACTGAGCACCCCGAGTACTGAGCACCCAGCACCCCGAGCACTGAACACCCAGCAACCTGAGTACTGAGAACAGATCACCCTGAGTACTGAGCACCCAGCACCCTGAGTACTGAGCCCCCAGCACCCTGAGTACTGAGCACCCAGCACCCCGAGCACTGAGCACCCACCACCCCGAGAATGAGCACCCAGCACCCTGAGTACTGAGAACCGAGCACCCTGAGTACTGAGCACAGAGCACCTTGAGTACTGAGCCCCTAGCACCCTGAGAATGAGCACCCAGCACCATGAGTACTGAGCACCCAGCACCCTGAGTACTGAGCACTAAGCACCCAGAGCACTGAGAACCTAGCACCCCGAGCACGGAGCACCCAGCACCCTGAGCACTGAGCACCCAGCACCCTGAGCACTGAGCACCCAGCACCCTGAGTACTGAGCACCCAGCACGCTGAGTACTGAGCAGCCAGCACCCCGAGCACTGAGCACCCAGCACCCTGTGTACTGAGCACTGAGCACCCTGAGTACTAAGCACCCAGCACCCTGAGTACTGAGCACCCGGGACCCTGAGCACTGAGCACCGAGCACCCCGAGCACTGAGCACCCAGCACCCTGAGCACTCAGCACCCAGCACCCCGAGCACTGAGCACCCAGCACCCTGAGCACTGAGCACCCAGCACCCTGAGCACGGAGCACCCCGAGGACTGAGCACCCAGCACCCTGAGCACTGAGCACCCAGCACCTTGAGTACTGAGCACCGAGCACCCCGAGCACTAAGCACCCAGCACCCTGAGTACTGAGCACCCAGCACCCTGAGCACTGAGCACCCAGCACCCTGAGCACTGAGCAGCCAGCACCCCGAGCACGGAGCACACAGCACCCTGAGTACTGAGCACCCAACACCCAGAGTACTGAGCACCCAGCACCCTGAGCACTGAGCACCCAGCACCCCGAGTACTGAGCACCCAGCACCCTGAGTACTGAGCACCCAGCACCCTGAGCACTGAGCACCCGGAGGACTGAGCACCCAGCACCCTGAGCACTGAGCACCGATCACCCTGAGCACTGAGCACCCAGCACCCCGAGCACTGAGCACCCAGCACCCTGAGCACTGCGCACACAGCACCCCGAGTACTGAGCACCCAGCACCCTGAGTACTGAGCACCCAGCACCCTGAGCACTGAGCACCCGGAGGACTGAGCACCCAGCACCCTGAGCACTGAGCACCGATCACCCTGAGCACTGAGCACCCAGCACCCCGAGTACTGAGCACCCAGCACCCTGAGTACTGAGCACCCAGCACCCTGAGCACAGAGCACCCGGAGGACTGAGCACTCAGCACCCTGAGTACTGAGCACCCAGCACCCCGAGTACTAAGCACCCAGCACCCTGAGTACTGAGCACCCAGCATCCCGAGCACTGAGCACCCAGCACCCTGAGTACTGAGCACCCTGAGTACTGAGCACTGAGCACCGAGCACCCTGAGTACTGAGCACCCTGAGGACTGAGCACCCAGCACCCCGAGCACTGAGCACCCAGCACCCTGAGGACTGAGCACCCAGCACCCCGAGTACTGAGCACCCAGCACCCTGAGTACTGAGCATCGAGCACCCCGAGCACTGAGCACCCAGCACCCTGAGTACTGAGCACCCTGAGTACTGAGCACTGAGCACAGAGCATCCTGAGTACTGAGCACCCTGTGGACTGAGCACCCAGCACCCAGAGCACTGAGAACCCAGCACCCTGAGTACTGAGCACTGATCACCCTGAGCACTGAGCACCCAGCACCCCGAGCACTGAGCACCCAGCACCCTGAGTACTGAGCACCCAGCACCCTGAGCACTGAGCACCGAGCACCATGAGTACTGAACACCCAGCACCCTGAGCACTCAGCACTGAGCACCCAGCACCCTGAGCACTGAGCACTGAGCACCCAGCACCCCGAGCACTGAGCACCCAGCACCCTGAGCACCCAGCACCCTGAGCACTGAGCACCCTGAGCACTGAGCACCCTGAGCACTGAGCACTGAGCACACAGCACCCTGAGTACTGAGCACCCAACACTCTGAGCACTGAGCACCCAGCACGCTGAGTACTGAGCACTGAGCACACAGCACCCTGAGTACTGAGCACCCAGCACCCCGAGCACTGAGCACCCAGTGCCCCGAGCACTGAGCACCCAGCACCCCGAGCACTGAGCACACTGAGCACTGAGCACCCAGCACCCCGAGTACTGAGCACTGAGCGCCCTGAGTACTGAGCACCCAGCACCCCGAGTACTGAGCACTGAGCACCCTGAGTACTGAGCACCCAGCACCCTGAGCACTGAGAACCCTGAGTACTGAGCACCGAGCACCCTGAGTACTGAGCACCCAGCCCCCTGAGCACTGAGCACCCAGCACCTTGAGTACTGAGCACCGTGCACCCCGAGCACTGAGCACACAGCACCCTGAGTACTGAGCACCCAACACCCAGAGTACTGAGCACCCAGCACCCTGATCACTGAGCACCCAGCACCCTGAGTACTGAGCACCCAGCACCCTGAGTACTGAGCACCCAGCACCCTGAGCACTGAGCACTGAGCACCCAGCACCCCGAGCACTGAGCACCCAGCACCCCGAGCACTGAGCACCCAGCGCCCTGAGCACTGAGCACCCAGCGCCCTGAGCACTGAGCACCCAGCCCCCTGAGTACTGAGCACCCAGCACCATGAGTACTGAGCACCCAGCACCCTGAGTACTGAGCACCGAGCACCCCGAGCACTGAGCACCCAGCACCCTGAGAACTGAGCACCCTGAGGACTGAGCACCCAGCACCCTGAGCACCGAGCACCCCGAGCACTGAGCACCCAGCACCCTGAGCACTGAGCACCCTGAGCACTGAGCACCCAGCACACCGAGCACTGAGCACCCAGCACCCTGAGTACTGAGCACCCAGCACCCTGAGCACTGAGCACCCAGCACCCTGAGTACTGAGCACCCTGAGTACTGAGCACCGATCACCCTGAGCACTGAGCACCCAGCACCCCGAGTACTGAGCAGCCAGCACCCCGAGTACTGAGCACCGAGCACCTCGAGCACTGAGCACCCAGCACCCTGAGTACTGAGCACCCAGCACCCTGAGTACTGAGCACTGAGCACCCCGAGTACTGAGCACCCAGCACCCCGAGCACTGAGCACCCAGCAACCTGAGTACTGAGAACAGATCACCCTGAGTACTGAGCACCCAGCACCCTGAGTACTGAGCCCCCAGCACCCTGAGTACTGAGCACCCAGCACCCCGAGCACTGAGCACCCACCACCCCGAGAATGAGCACCCAGCACCCTGAGTACTGAGAACCGAGCACCCTGAGTACTGAGCACCCAGCACCTTGAGTAGTGAGCCCCTAGCACCCTGAGAATGAGCACCCAGCACCATGAGTACTGAGCACCCAGCACCCTGAGTACTGAGCACTAAGCACCCAGAGCACTGAGAACCCAGCACCCCAAGCACGGAGCACCCAGCACCCTGAGCACTGAGCACCCAGCACCCTGAGCACTGAGCACCCAGCACCCTGAGTACTGAGCACTCAGCACGCTGAGTACTGAGCACCCAGCACCCTGAGCACTGAGCACGGTGCACCCTGTGTACTGAGCACTGAGCACCCTGAGTACTAAGCACCCAGCACACTGAGTACTGAGCACCCGGGACCCTGAGCACTGAGCACCGAGCACCCCGAGCACTGAGCACCCAGCACCCTGAGCACTCAGCACCCAGCACCCCGAGCACTGAGCACCCAGCACCCTGAGCACTGAGCACCCAGCACCCTGAGCACGGAGCACCCCGAGGACTGAGCACCCAGCACACTGAGCACTGAGCACCCAGCACCTTGAGTACTGAGCACCGAGCACCCCGAGCACTAAGCACCCAGCACCCTGAGTACTGAGCACCCAGCACCCTGAGCACTGAGCACCCAGCACCCTGAGCACTGAGCAGCCAGCACCCCGAGCACGGAGCACCCAGCACCCTGAGTACTGAGCACCCAACACCCAGAGTACTGAGCACCCAGCACCCTGAGCACTGAGCACCCAGCACCCCGAGTACTGAGCACCCAGCACCCTGAGTACTGAGCAACCAGCACCCTGAGCACCCAGCACCCCGAGTACTGAGCACCCAGCACCCTGAGTACTGAGCACCCAGCACCCTGAGCACTGAGCACCCGGAGGACTGAGCACCCAGCACCCTGAGCACTGAGCACCGATCACCCTGAGCACTGAGCACCCAGCACCCCGAGTACTGAGCACCCAGCACCCTGAGTACTGAGCACCCAGCACCCTGAGCACTGAGCACCCGGAGGACTGAGCACCCAGCACCCTGAGTACTGAGCACCCAGCACCCCGAGTACTGAGCACCCAGCACCCTGAGTACTGAGCACCCAGCATCCCGAGCACTGAGCACCCAGCACCCTGAGTACTGAGCACCCTGAGTACTGAGCACTGAGCACCGAGCACCCTGAGTACTGAGCACCCTGAGTACTGAGCACCCAGCACCCTGAGCACTGAGCACCCAGCACCCTGAGTACTGAGCACAGATCACCCTGATCACTGAGCACCCAGCACCCCGAGCACTGAGCACCCAGCACCCTGATTACTGTGCACCCAGCACCCTGAGCACTGAGCACCCAGCTCCCTGAGCACTGAGCAGCCAGCACCCCGAGCACGGAGCACCCAGCACCCTGAGTACTGAGCACCCAACACCCAGAGTACTGAGCACCCAGCACCCTGAGCACTGAGCACCCAGCACCCCGAGTACTGAGCACCCAGCACCCTGAGTACTGAGCAACCAGCACCCTGAGCACCCAGCACCCCGAGTACTGAGCACCCAGCACCCTGAGTACTGAGCACCCAGCACCCTGAGCACTGAGCACCCGGAGGACTGAGCACCCAGCACCCTGAGCACTGAGCACCGATCACCCTGAGCACTGAGCACCCAGCACCCCGAGCACTGAGCACCCAGCACAATGAGTACTGAACACCGAGCACCCTGAGCACTGAGCACTGAGCACCCAGCACCCTGAGCACTGAGCACTGAGCACCCAGCACCCCGAGCACTGAGCACCCAGCACCCTGAGCACCCAGCACCCTGAGCACTGAGCACCCTGAGCACTGAGCACCCTGAGCACTGAGCACTGAGCACCCAGCACCCTGAGTACTGAGCACCCAACACTCTGAGCACTGAGCACCCAGCACGCTGAGTACTGAGCACCGATCACCCTGAGCACTGAGCACCTAGGACCCCGAGCACTGAGCACCCAACACCCTGAGTACAGAGCACCCAGCACCCCGTGTACTGAGCACCCAGCACCGCGAGCACTGAGCACCCAGCACCCTGAGTACTGAGCACCGATCACCATGAGCACTGAGCACCCAGTACCCTGAGTACTGAGCACCCAGCACCCTGAGCACTGAGCACCCAGCACCCTGAGCACGGAGCACCCCGAGGACTGAGCACCCAGCACCCTGAGCACTGAGCACCCAGCACCTTGAGTACTGAGCACCGAGCACCCCGAGCACTAAGCACCCAGCACCCTGAGTAATGAGCACCCAGCACCCTGAGCACTGAGCACATAGCACCCTGAGCACTGAGCAGCCAGCACCCCGAGCACTGAGCACCCAGCACCCTGAGCACCCAGCACCCTGAGCACTGAGCACTGAGCACCCAGCACCCTGAGTACTGAGCACCCAACACTCTGAGCACTGAGCACCCAGCACGCTGAGTACTGAGCACTGAGCACACAGCACCCTGAGTACTGAGCACCCAGCACCCCGAGCACTGAGCACCCAGTGCCCCGAGCACTGAGCACCCAGCACCCCGAGCACTGAGCACACTGAGCACTGAGCACCCAGCACCCCGAGTACTGAGCACTGAGCGCCCTGAGTACTGAGCACCCAGCACCCCGAGTACTGAGCACTGAGCACCCTGAGTACTGAGCACCCAGCACCCTGAGCACTGAGAACCCTGAGTACTGAGCACCGAGCACCCTGAGTACTGAGCACCCAGCCCCCTGAGCACTGAGCACCCAGCACCTTGAGTACTGAGCACCGTGCACCCCGAGCACTGAGCACACAGCACCCTGAGTACTGAGCACCCAACACCCAGAGTACTGAGCACCCAGCACCCTGATCACTGAGCACCCAGCACCCTGAGTACTGAGCACCCAGCACCCTGAGTACTGAGCACCCAGCACCCTGAGCACTGAGCACTGAGCACCCAGCACCCCGAGCACTGAGCACCCAGCACCCCGAGCACTGAGCACCCAGCGCCCTGAGCACTGAGCACCCAGCGCCCTGAGCACTGAGCACCCAGCCCCCTGAGTACTGAGCACCCAGCACCATGAGTACTGAGCACCCAGCACCCTGAGTACTGAGCACCCTGAGTACTGAGCACTGAGCACCGAGCACCCTGAGTACTGAGCACCCTGAGTACTGAGCACCCAGCACCCTGAGCACTGAGCACCCAGCACCCTGAGTACTGAGCACAGATCACCCTGATCACTGAGCACCCAGCACCCCGAGCACTGAGCACCCAGCACCCTGATTACTGTGCACCCAGCACCCTGAGCACTGAGCACCCAGCACCCTGAGCACTGAGCAGCCAGCACCCCGAGCACGGAGCACCCAGCACCCTGAGTACTGAGCACCCAACACCCAGAGTACTGAGCACCCAGCACCCTGAGCACTGAGCACCCAGCACCCCGAGTACTGAGCACCCAGCACCCTGAGTACTGAGCAACCAGCACCCTGAGCACCCAGCACCCCGAGTACTGAGCACCCAGCACCCTGAGTACTGAGCACCCAGCACCCTGAGCACTGAGCACCCGGAGGACTGAGCACCCAGCACCCTGAGCACTGAGCACCGATCACCCTGAGCACTGAGCACCCAGCACCCCGAGCACTGAGCACCCAGCACAATGAGTACTGAACACCGAGCACCCTGAGCACTGAGCACCCAGCACCCTGAGCACTGAGCACTGAGCACCCAGCACCCCGAGCACTGAGCACCCAGCACCCTGAGCACCCAGCACCCTGAGCACTGAGCACCCTGAGCACTGAGCACCCTGAGCACTGAGCACTGAGCACCCAGCACCCTGAGTACTGAGCACCCAACACTCTGAGCACTGAGCACCCAGCACGCTGAGTACTGAGCACCGATCACCCTGAGCACTGAGCACCTAGGACCCCGAGCACTGAGCACCCAGCACCCTGAGTACAGAGCACCCAGCACCCCGTGTACTGAGCACCCAGCACCGCGAGCACTGAGCACCCAGCACCCTGAGTACTGAGCACCGATCACCATGAGCACTGAGCACCCAGTACCCTGAGTACTGAGCACCCAGCACCCTGAGCACTGAGCACCCAGCACCCTGAGCACGGAGCACCCCGAGGACTGAGCACCCAGCACCCTGAGCACTGAGCACCCAGCACCTTGAGTACTGAGCACCGAGCACCCCGAGCACTAAGCACCCAGCACCCTGAGTAATGAGCACCCAGCACCCTGAGCACTGAGCACATAGCACCCTGAGCACTGAGCAGCCAGCACCCCGAGCACTGAGCACCCAGCACCCTGAGCACCCAGCACCCTGAGCACTGAGCACCCTGAGCACTGAGCACCCTGAGCACTGAGCACTGAGCACCCAGCACCCTGAGTACAGAGCACCCAACACTCTGAGCACTGAGCACCCAGCACGCTGAGTACTGAGCACCGATCACCCTGAGCACTGAGCACCTAGGACCCCGAGCACTGAGCACCCAGCACCCTGAGTACAGAGCACCCAGCACCCCGTGTACTGAGCACCCAGCACCGCGAGCACTGAGCACCCAGCACCCTGAGTACTGAGCACCGATCACCATGAGCACTGAGCACCCAGCACCCTGAGTACTGAGCACCCAGCAGCCTGAGCACTGAGCACCCAGCACCCTGAGCACTGAGCAACCAGCACCCTGAGTACTGAGCACCCAGCACCCTGAGTACTGAGTACCCAGCACCCTGAGCACTGAGCACCCAGCACCCTGAGTACTGAGCACCGAGCACCCTGAGTACTGAGCACCCAGCACCCTTAGTACTGAGCACCCAGCACCCTGAGCACTGAGCACCCAGCACCCTGAGTACTGAACACCCAGCACCACCCTCAGCACTGAGCACCCAGCACCCCGAGCACTGAGCACCCAGCACCCTGAGCACTGAGCACCCAGCACCCCGAGTACTGAGCACCCAGCACCCCGAGTACTGAGCACCGAGCACCTCGAGCACTGAGCACCCAGCACCCTGAGTACTGAGCACCCAGCACCCTGAGTACTGAGCACTGAGCACCCCGAGTACTGAGCACCCAGCACCCCGAGCACTGAGCACCCAGCAACCTGAGTACTGAGAACAGATCACCCTGAGTACTGAGCACCCAGCACCCTGAGTACTGAGCCCCCAGCACCCTGAGTACTGAGCACCCAGCACCCCGAGCACTGAGCACCCAGCACCCCGAGAATGAGCACCCAGCACCCTGAGTACTGAGAACCGAGCACCCTGAGTACAGAGCACCCAGCACCCCGTGTACTGAGCACCCAGCACCGCGAGCACTGAGCACCCAGCACCCTGAGTACTGAGCACCGATCACCATGAGCACTGAGCACCCAGTACCCTGAGTACTGAGCACCCAGCACCCTGAGCACTGAGCACCCAGCACCCTGAGCACGGAGCACCCCGAGGACTGAGCACCCAGCACCCTGAGCACTGAGCACCCAGCACCTTGAGTACTGAGCACCGAGCACCCCGAGCACTAAGCACCCAGCACCCTGAGTAATGAGCACCCAGCACCCTGAGCACTGAGCACATAGCACCCTGAGCACTGAGCAGCCAGCACCCCGAGCACTGAGCACCCAGCACCCTGAGCACCCAGCACCCTGAGCACTGAGCACCCTGAGCACTGAGCACCCTGAGCACTGAGCACTGAGCACCCAGCACCCTGAGTACAGAGCACCCAACACTCTGAGCACTGAGCACCCAGCACGCTGAGTACTGAGCACCGATCACCCTGAGCACTGAGCACCTAGGACCCCGAGCACTGAGCACCCAGCACCCTGAGTACAGAGCACCCAGCACCCCGTGTACTGAGCACCCAGCACCGCGAGCACTGAGCACCCAGCACCCTGAGTACTGAGCACCGATCACCATGAGCACTGAGCACCCAGCACCCTGAGTACGGAGCACCCAGCAGCCTGAGCACTGAGCACCCAGCACCCTGAGCACTGATCAACCAGCACCCTGAGTACTGAGCACCCAGCACCCTGAGTACTGAGTACCCAGCACCCTGAGCACTGAGCACCCAGCACCCTGAGTACTGAGCACCGAGCACCCTGAGTACTGAGCACCCAGCACCCTTAGTACTGAGCACCCAGCACCCTGAGCACTGAGCACCCAGCACCCTGAGTAATGAACACCCAGCACCACCCTCAGCACTGAGCACCCAGCACCCCGAGCACTGAGCACCCAGCACCCTGAGCACTGAGCACCCAGCACCCCGAGTACTGAGCACCCAGCACCCCGAGTACTGAGCACCGAGCACCTCGAGCACTGAGCACCCAGCACCCTGAGTACTGAGCACCCAGCACCCTGAGTACTGAGCACTGAGCACCCCGAGTACTGAGCACCCAGCACCCCGAGCACTGAGCACCCAGCAACCTGAGTACTGAGAACAGATCACCCTGAGTACTGAGCACCCAGCACCCTGAGTACTGAGCCCCCAGCACCCTGAGTACTGAGCACCCAGCACCCCGAGCACTGAGCACCCAGCACCCCGAGAATGAGCACCCAGCACCCTGAGTACTGAGAACCGAGCACCCTGAGTACTGAGCACCCAGCACCCTGAGTACTGAGCCCCTAGAACCCTGAGAATGAGCACGCAGCACCATGAGTACTGAGCACCCAGCACCCTGAGTACTGAGCTCTAAGCACCCAGAGCACTGAGAACCCAGCACCCCGAGCACGGAGCACCCAGGACCCCGAGCACTGAGAACTGAGCACCCAGCACCCTGAGTACTGAGCACCGAGCTCCCCGAGCACTGAGCACCCTGAGTACTGAGCACCCAGCACCCCGATCACTGAGCACCCAGCACCCTGAGCACTGAGCACCCAGCACCCTGAGCACTGAGCACCCAGCGCCCTGAGTACTGAGCACCCAGCACGCTGAGTACTGAGCACCCAGCACCCCGAGCACTGAGCAACCAGCACCCTGAGTACTGAGCAATGAGCACCCAGCACCCCGAGCACTGAGCACCCAGCACCCTGTGTACTGAGCACTGAGCACCCTGAGTACTAAGCACCCAGCACCCTGAGCACTGAGCACCCAGCACCCTGAGCACTGAGCACCAAGCACCCCGAGTACTGAGCACCCAGCACCCCGAGTACTGAGCACCGAGCACCTCGAGCACTGAGCACCCAGCACCCTGAGTACTGAGCACCCAGCACCCTGAGTACTGAGCACTGAGCACCCCGAGTACTGAGCACCCAGCACCCCGAGCACTGAACACCCAGCAACCTGAGTACTGAGAACAGATCACCCTGAGTACTGAGCACCCAGCACCCTGAGTACTGAGCCCCCAGCACCCTGAGTACTGAGCACCCAGCACCCCGAGCACTGAACACCCACCACCCCGAGAATGAGCACCCAGCACCCTGAGTACTGAGAACCGTGCACCCTGAGTACTGAGCACAGAGCACCTTGAGTACTGAGCCCCTAGCATCCTGAGAATGAGCACCCAGCACCATGAGTACTGAGCACCCAGCACCCTGAGTACTGAGCACTAAGCACCCAGAGCACTGAGAACCCAGCACCCCGAGCACGGAGCACCCAGCACCCTGAGCACTGAGCACCCAGCACCCTGAGCACTGAGCACCCAGCACCCTGAGTACTGAGCACCCAGCACGCTGAGTACTGAGCACCCAGCACCCTGAGCACTGAGCACCCAGCACCCTGTGTACTGAGCACTGAGCACCCTGAGTACTAAGCACCCAGCACCCTGAGTACTGAGCACCCGGGACCCTGAGCACTGAGCACCGAGCACCCCGAGCACTGAGCACCCAGCACCCTGAGCACTCAGCACCCAGCACCCCGAGCACTGAGCACCCAGCACCCTGAGCACTGAGCACCCAGCACCCTGAGCACGGAGCACCCCGAGGACTGAGCACCCAGCACCCTGAGCACTGAGCACCCAGCACCTTGAGTACTGAGCACCGAGCACCCCGAGCACTAAGCACCCAGCACCCTGAGTACTGAGCACCCAGCACCCTGAGCACTGAGCACCCAGCAACCTGAGCACTGAGCAGCCAGCACCCCGAGCACGGAGCACCCAGCACCCTGAGTACTGAGCACCCAACACCCAGAGTACTGAGCACCCAGCACCCTGAGCACTGAGCACCCAGCACCCCGAGTACTGAGCACCCAGCACCCTGAGTACTGAGCACCCAGCACCCTGAGCACTGAGCACCCGGAGGACTGAGCACCCAGCACCCTGAGCACTGAGCACCGATCACCCTGAGCACTGAGCACCCAGCACCCCGAGCACTGAGCACCCAGCACCCTGAGCACTGCGCACACAGCACCCTGAGCACTGAGCACCCGGAGGACTGAGCACCCAGCACCCTGAGTACTGAGCACCCAGCACCCCGAGTACTGAGCACCCAGCACCCTGAGTACTGAGCACCCAGCATCCCGAGCACTGAGCACCCAGCACCCTGAGTACTGAGCACCCTGAGTACTGAGCACTGAGCACCGAGCACCCTGAGTACTGAGCACCCTGAGGACTGAGCACCCAGCACCCCGAGCACTGAGCACCCAGCACCCTGAGTACTGAGCACCCAGCACCCCGAGTACTGAGCACCCAGCACCCTGAGTACTGAGCACCGAGCACCCTGAGTACTGAGCACCCAGCACCCTGAGTACTGAGCACCCAGCACCCTGAGCACTGAGCACTGACCACCCAGCACCCCGAGCACTGAGCACCCAGCACCCCGAGCACTGAGCACCCAGCGCCCTGAGCACTGAGCACCCAGCACCCTGAGCACTGAGCAACCAGCCCCCTGAGTACTGAGCACCCAGCACCATGAGTACTGAGCACCCAGCACCCTGAGTACTGAGCACCGAGCACCCCGAGCACTGAGCACCCAGCACCCTGAGAACTGAGCACCCTGAGGACTGAGCACCCAGTACCCTGAGCACCGAGCACCCCGAGCACTGAGCACCCAGCACCCTGAGCACTGAGCACCCTGAGCACTGAGCACCCAGCACACCGAGCACTGAGCACCCAGCACCCTGAGTACTGAGCACCCAGCACCCTGAGCACTGAGCACCCAGCACCCTGAGTACTGAGCACCCTGAGTACTGAGCACCGATCACCCTGAGCACTGAGCACCCAGCACCCTGAGTACTGAGCACCCAGCACCCTGAGCACTGAGCACCCAGCACCCTGAGAACTGAGCACCCAGCACCCTGAGTACTGAGCACCCAGAACCCTGAGTACTGAGTACAAAGCACCCTGAGCACTGAGCACCCAGCACCCTGAGTACTGAGCACCGAGCACACTAAGTACTGAGCACCAAGCACCCTGAGTACTGAGCACCCAGCACCCTGAGCACTGAGCACCCAGCACCCTGAGTACTGAGCACCCAGCACCCTGAGTACTGAGCACCCAGCACCCTGAGTACTGAGCACCCAGCACCCCGAGCACTGAGCAGCCAGCACCCTGAGTACTGAGCACTGAGCACCCTGAGTACTGAGCACCGAACACCCTGAGTACTGAGCACCCAGCACCTTGAGGACTGAGCACCCAGCACCCTGAACACTGAGCACCCAGCACCCTGAGTACTAAGCCCCCAGCACCCTGAGTACTGAGCACCCAGCACCCTGAGCACTGAGCACCCAGCACCCCGAGCACTGAGCACCCAGCACCCGAGCACTGAGCACCCAGCACCCCGAGCACTGAGCACCCAGCACCCCGAGCACTGAGCACCCAGCACCCTGAGCACTGAGCACCCAGCAGCCTGAGTACTGAGTACTCAGCACCCTGAGCACTGAGCACCCAGCACCCTGAGTACTGATCACCGAGCACCCCGAGCACTGAGCACCCAGCACCCTGAGTACTGAGCACCCAGCACCCTGAGTACTGAGCACCCAGCACCCTGAGTACTGAGCACCCAGCACCATGAGCACTGAGCACAAAGCACGCTGAGTACTGAGCACTGAGCACCCTGAGTACTGAGCACCGAGGACCCTGAGCACTGAGCACCCAGCACGCTGAGTACTGAGCACTGAGCACCCTGAGTACTGAGCACCTAGCACCCTGCGTACTGAGCACCCAGCACCCTGAGCACTGAGCAGCCAGCACCCTCAGCACTGAGCACCCAGCACCCCGAGCACTGAGCACCCAGCACCCTGAGCACTGAGCACCCAGCACCCCGAGTACTGAGCACCCAGCACCCCGAGTACTGAGCACCGAGCACCCCGAGCACTGAGCACACATCACCCTGAGTACTGAGCACCCAGTACCCTGAGTACTGAGCACCCCGAGTACTGAGCACCCAGCACCCTGAGCACTGAGCACCCAGCACCCTGAGTACTGAGAACAGATCACCCTGAGTACTGAGAACCCAGCACCCTGAGTACTGAGAACCGAGCACCCTGAGTACTGAGCACCCAGCACCCTGAGTACTGAGCCCCCAGCACGCTGAGCACTGAGCACCCAGCACACCGAGCACTGAGCACCCAGCACCCCGAGAATGAGCACCCAGCACCCTGAGTACTGAGCACCCAGCACCCCGAGCACGAAGCACCCAGGACCCCGAGCACTGAGTACTGAGCACCCAGCACCCTGAGTACTGAGCACAGAGCTCCCCGAGCACTGAGCACCCAGCACCCTGAGCACTGAGAACCCAGCACCCTGAGCACTGAGCACCCAGCACCCTGAGCACTGAGCACCCAGCACCCTGAGCACTGAGCACCCAGCACCCAGAGCACTGAGCACCCAGCACCCTGAGCACTGAGCACCCAGCACCCTGAGTACTGAGCACACAGCACCCTGATCACTGAGCACCCTGAGTACTGAGCACCGATCACCCTGAGCACTGAGCACCCAGCACCCTGAGTACTGAGCACCCAGCACCCTGAGCACTGAGCACCCAGCACCCTGAGCATTGAGCACCCAGCACCCTGAGTACTGAGCACCCAGAACCCTGAGTACTGAGTACAAAGCACCCTGAGCACTGAGCACCCAGCACCCTGAGTACTGAGCACGGAGCACCCTGAGTACTGAGCACCCAGCACCCTGAGTACTGAGCACCCAGCACCCTGAGTACTGAGCATCCAGCACCCTGAGCACTGAGCACCCAGCACCCCGAGCACTGAGCACCCAGCACCCCGAGCACTGAGCACCCAGCACCCCGAGCACTGAGCACCCAGCACCCTGAGCACTGAGCACCCAGCACCCTGAGCACTGAGCACCCAGCAGCCTGAGTACTGAGTACTCAGCACCCTGAGCACTGAGCACCCAGCACCCTGAGTACTGATCACCGAGCACCCCGAGCACTGAGCACCCAGCACCCTGAGTACTGAGCACCCAGCACCCTGAGTACTGAGCACCCAGCACCCTGAGTACTGAGCACCCAGCACCATGAGCACTGAGCACAAAGCACGCTGAGTACTGAGCACTGAGCACCCTGAGTACTGAGCACCGAGGACCCTGAGCACTGAGCACCCAGCACGCTGAGTACTGAGCACTGAGCACCCTGAGTACTGAGCACCTAGCACCCTGAGTACTGAGCACCCAGCACCCTGAGCACTGAGCAGCCAGCACCCTCAGCACTGAGCACCCAGCACCCCGAGCACTGAGCACCCAGCACCCTGAGCACTGAGCACCCAGCACCCCGAGTACTGAGCACCCAGCACCCCGAGTACTGAGCACCGAGCACCCCGAGCACTGAGCACCCAGCACCCTGAGTACTGAGCACCCAGTACCCTGAGTACTGAGCACCCCGAGTACTGAGCACCCAGCACCCTGAGCACTGAGCACCCAGCACCCTGAGTACTGAGAACAGATCACCCTGAGTACTGAGCACCCAGCACCCTGAGTACTGAGAACCGAGCACCCTGAGTACTGAGCACCCAGCACCCTGAGTACTGAGCCCCCATCACGCTGAGCACTGAGCACCCAGCACACCGAGCACTGAGCACCCAGCACCCCGAGAATGAGCACCCAGCACCCTGAGTACTGAGCACCCAGCACCCCGAGCACGGAGCACCCAGGACCCCGAGCACTGAGTACTGAGCACCCAGCACCCTGAGTACTGAGCACCGAGCTCCCCGAGCACTGAGCACCCAGCACCCTGAGCACTGAGAACCCAGCACCCTGAGCACTGAGCACCCAGCACCCTGAGCACTGAGCACCCAGCACCCTGAGCACTGAGCACCCAGCACCCAGAGCACTGAGCACCCAGCACCCTGAGCACTGAGCACCCAGCACCCTGAGTACTGAGCACACAGCACCCTGAGTACTGAGCACCCTGAGTACTGAGCACCGATCACCCTGAGCACTGAGCACCCAGCACCCTGAGTACTGAGCACCCAGCACCCTGAGCACTGAGCACCCAGCACCCTGAGCATTGAGCACCCAGCACCCTGAGTACTGAGCACCCAGAACCCTGAGTACTGAGTACAAAGCACCCTGAGAACTGAGCACCCAGCACCCTGAGTACTGAGCACGGAGCACCCTGAGTACTGAGCACCCAGCACCCTGAGTACTGAGCAGGCAGCACCCTGAGCACTGAGCACCCAGCACCCTGAGTACTGAGCTCCCAGCACCCTGAGTACTGAGCACTGATCACCCTGAGCACTGAGCACCCAGCACCCCGAGCACTGAGCACCCAGCACCCTGAGTACTGTGCACCTAGCACCCTGAGCACTGAGCACCGAGCACCCTGAGTACTGAACACCCAGCACCCTGAGCACTGAGCACTGAGCACCCAGCACCCTGAGCACTGAGCACTGAGCACCCAGCACCCTGAGCACTGAGCACCCAGCACCCTGAGCACCCAGCACCCTGAGCACTGAGCACCCTGAGCACTGAGCACCCTGAGCACTGAGCACTGAGCACACAGCACCCTGAGTACTGAGCACCCAACACTCTGAGCACTGAGCACCCAGCACGCTGAGTACTGAGCACTGAGCACACAGCACCCTGAGCACTGAGCACCCAGCACCCTGAGCACTGAGCACTGAGCACCCAGCACCCCGAGCACTGAGCACCCAGCACCCTGAGCACCCAGCACCCTGAGCACTGAGCACCCTGAGTACTGATCACCCAGCACCCTGAGGACTGAGCACACAGCACCCTGAGTACTGAGCACCCTGAGTACTGAGCACCGATCACCCTGAGCACTTAGCACCCAGCACCCTGAGTACTGAGCACACAGCACCCTGAGCACTGAGCACCCAGCACGCTGAGTACTGAGCACCCAGCACCCTGAGTACGGAGCACCCAGCACCCTGAGTACTGAGCACCCAGCACCCTGAGTACTGAGCACCGAGCACCCCGAGCACTGAGCAACCAGCACCCTGAGTACTGAGCACTGAGCACCCTGAGTACTAAGCACCGATCACCCTGAGTACTGAGCACCCAGCACCCTGAGGACTGAGCAGCCAGCACCCTGAGCACTGAGCACCCAGCACCCTGAGTAATGATCACCCAGCACCCTGAGTACTGAGCACCCAGCACCCTGAGCACTGAGCACCCAGCACCCCGAGCACTGAGCACCCAGCACCCCGAGCACTGAGCACCCAGCACCCTGAGCACTGAGCACCCAGCACCCTGAGCACTGAGCACCCAGCACCCTGAGTACTGAGTACTCAGCACCCTTAGCACTGAGCACCCAGCACACTGAGTACTGATCACCGAGCACCCCGAGCACTGAGCACCCAGCACCCTGAGTACTGAGCACCCAGCACCCTGAATACTGAGCACCCAGCACCCTGAGTACTGAGCACCCAGCACCCTGAGCACTGAGCACAAAGCACGCTGAGTACTGAGCACTGAACACCCTGAGTACTGAGCACCGAGGACCCTGAGCACTGAGCACCCAGCACGCTGAGTACTGAGCACTGAGCACCCTGAGTACTGAGCACCTAGCACCCTGAGTACTGAGCACCCAGCACCCTGAGCACTGAGCATAAAGCACGCTGAGTACTGAGCACTGAACACCCTGAGTACTGAGCACCGAGGACCCTGAGCACTGAGCACCCAGCACGCTGAGTACTGAGCACTGAGCACCCTCAGCACTGAGCACCCAGCACCCCGAGCACTGAGCACCCAGCACCCTGAGCACTGAGCACCCAGCACCCCGAGTACTGAGCACCGAGCACCCCGAGCTCTGAGCACCCAGCACCCTGAGTACTGAGCACCCAGTACCCTGAGTACTGAGCACCCCGAGTACTGAGCACCCAGCACCCCGAGCACTGAGCACCCAGCACCCTGAGTACTGAGAACAGATCACCCCGAGCACGGAGCACCCAGGACCCCGAGCACTGAGTACTGAGCACCCAGCACCCTGAGTACTGAGCACCGAGCTCCCCGAGCACTGAGCACCCAGCACCCTGTGTACTGAGCACTGAGCACCCTGATTACTAAGCACCCAGCACCCTGAGTACTGAGCACCCAGGACCCTGAGCACTGAGCACCGAGCACCCCGAGCACTGAGCACTCAGCACCCTGAGCACTCAGCACCCATCACCCCGATCACTGAGCACCCAGCACCCTGAGCACTGAGCACCCAGCACCCTGAGCACTGAGCACCCAGCTCCCAGAGCACTGAGCACCCAGCACCCTGAGCACTGAGCACCCAGCACCCTGAGTACTGAGCACACAGCACCCTGAGTACTGAGCACCCAGCACCCTGAGTACTGAGCACCGAGCACCCTGAGTACTGAGCACCGAGCACCCTGAGTACTGAGCACCCAGCACCCTGAGTACTGAGCACCCAGCACCCTGAGCACTGAGCACCCAGCACCCTGAGTACTGAGCACCCAGCACGCTGAGTACTGAGCACCCAGCACCCTGAGTACGGAGCACCCAGCACCCTGAGTACTGAGCACCCAGCACCCTGAGTACTGAGCACCGAGCACCCCGAGCACTGAGCAACCAGCACCCTGAGTACTGAGCACTGAGCACCCTGAGTACTAAGCACCGAACACCCTGAGTACTGAGCACCCAGCACCCTGAGGACTGAGCAGCCAGCACCCTGAGCACTGAGCACCCAGCACCCTGAGTAATGATCACCCAGCACCCTGAGTACTGAGCACCCAGCACCCTGAGCACTGAGCACCCAGCACCCCGAGCACTGAGCACCCAGCACCCCGAGCACTGAGCACCCAGCACCCTGAGCACTGAGCACCCAGCACCCTGAGCACTGAGCACCCAGCACCCTGAGTACTGAGTACTCAGCACCCTGAGCACTGAGCACCCAGCACCCTGAGTACTGATCACCGAGCACCCCGAGCACTGAGCACCCAGCACCCTGAGTACTGAGCACCCAGCACCCTGAATACTGAGCACCCAGCACCCTGAGTACTGAGCACCCAGCACCCTGAGCACTGAGCACAAAGCACGCTGAGTACTGAGCACTGAACACCCTGAGTACTGAGCACCGAGGACCCTGAGCACTGAGCACCCAGCACGCTGAGTACTGAGCACTGAGCACCCTGAGTACTGAGCACCTAGCACCCTGAGTACTGAGCACCCAGCACCCTGAGCACTGAGCACAAAGCACGCTGAGTACTGAGCACTGAACACCCTGAGTACTGAGCACCGAGGACCCTGAGCACTGAGCACCCAGCACGCTGAGTACTGAGCACTGAGCACCCTCAGCACTGGGCACCCAGCACCCCGAGCACTGAGCACCCAGCACCCTGAGCACTGAGCACCCAGCACCCCGAGTACTGAGCACCGAGCACCCCGAGCTCTGAGCACCCAGCACCCTGAGTACTGAGCACCCAGTACCCTGAGTACTGAGCACCCCGAGTACTGAGCACCCAGCACCCCGAGCACTGAGCACCCAGCACCCTGAGTACTGAGAACAGATCACCCCGAGCACGGAGCACCCAGGACCCCGAGCACTGAGTACTGAGCACCCAGCACCCTGAGTACTGAGCACCGAGCTCCCCGAGCACTGAGCACCCAGCACCCTGTGTACTGAGCACTGAGCACCCTGATTACTAAGCACCCAGCACCCTGAGTACTGAGCACCCAGGACCCTGAGCACTGAGCACCGAGCACCCCGAGCACTGAGCACTCAGCACCCTGAGCACTCAGCACCCATCACCCCGATCACTGAGCACCCAGCACCCTGAGTACTGAGCACCGAGCACCCTGAGTACTGAGCACCCAGCACCCTGAGCACTGAGCACCCAGCACACTGAGTACTGAGCACCCAGCACCCTGAGTACTGAGCACCCAGCACCCCGAGCACTGAGCACCCAGCACCCTGAGTACTGAGCACCTAGCACCCTGAGCACTGAGCACTGAGCACCCAGCACCCTGAGCACTGAGAACTGAGCACCCAGCACCCCGAGCACTGAGCACCCAGCACCCTGAGCACCCAGCACCCTGAGCACTGAGCACCCTGAGCACTGAGCACCCTGAGCACTGAGCACTGAGCACCCAGCACCCTGAGTACTGAGCACCCAACACTCTGAGCACTGAGCACCCAGCACGCTGAGTACTGAGCACTGAGCACACAGCACCCTGAGTACTGAGCACCCAGCACCCCGAGCACTGAGCACCCAGCGCCCCGAGCACTGAGCACCCAGCACCCTGAGCACTGAGCACTGAGCACACTGAGCACTGAGCACCCAGCACCCCGAGTACTGAGCACTGAGCACCCTGAGTACTGAGCACCCAACACCCAGAGTACTGATCACCCAGCACCCTGAGAACTGAGCACCCAGCACCCTGAGTACTGAGCACCGAGCACCCTGAGTACTGAGCACCCAGCAACCTGAGCACTGAGCACTGAGCACCCAGCACCTTGAGCACTGAGCACTGACCACCCAGCACCCCGAGCACTGAGCACCCAGCACCCCGAGCACTGAGCACCCAGCGCCCCGAGCACTGAGCACCCAGCGCCCCGAGCACTGAGCACCCAGCACCCCGAGCACTGAGCACTGAGCCCCCTGAGCACTGAGCACCCAGCACCCCGAGTACTGAGCACTGAGCACCCTGAGTACTGAGCACCAAGCACCCCGAGTACTGAGCACTGAGCACCCTGAGTACTGAGCACCCAGCACCCTGAGCACTGAGCACCCAGCAGCCTGAGTACTGAGCACTGAAAACCCTGAGTACTGAGCACCCAGCACCCTGAGTACTGATCACCCAGCACCCAGATCACTGAGCACGGAGCACCCCGAGGACTGAGCACCCAGCACCCTGAGCACTGAGCACCCAGCAACTTGAGTACTGAGCACCGAGCACAACGAGCACTGAGCACCCAGCTCCCTGATCACTGAGCACGCAGCACCCCAAGCACTGAGCACCCAGCACCCTGAGTACTGAGCACAGAGCACCCTGAGCACTGAGCACCCAGCACCCTGAGTACTGAGCACCCAGCACCCTGAGTACTGAGCCACCAGCACCCTGAGCACTGAGCACTGAGCACCCAGCACCCTGAGCACTGAGCACTGAGCACCCAGCACCACAGCCCTGAGCACCCAGCACCCCGAGCATTGAGCACCCAGCACCCTGAGCACTGAGCACCCAGCACCCTGAGTACTGAGCAACCAGCAACCTGAGTACTGAGCACCCAGCACCCTGAGTACTGAGCACTCAGCACCCTGAGTACTGAGCACCAAGCACACCGAGCAATGAGCACCCAGCACCCTGAGCACTGAGCACCCGGAGGACTGAGCACCCAGCACTCTGAGCACTGAGCACCGATCACTCTGAGCAGTGAGCACCCAGCACCCCGAGCACTGAGCACCCAGCACCCTGAGTACCGAGAACCCAGCACCCCACGTACTGAGCACCCAGCACCCTGAGTACTGAGCACCCAGCACCCCGAGCACTGAGCACCCAGCACCCTGAGTACTGAGCACCCTGAGTACTGAGCACTGAGCACAGAGCATCCTGAGTACTGAGCACCCAGCACCCTGAGTACTGAGCACCCAGCACCCTGAGTACTGAGCACCCAGCACCCTGAGCAATGAGCACCGAGCACGCTGAGTACTGAACACCCAGCACCCTGAGCACTCAGCACTGAGCACCCAGCACCCTGAGCACTGAGCACTGAGCACCCAGCACCCCGAGCACTGAGCACCCAGCACCCTGAGCACCCAGCACCCTGAGCACTGAGCACCCTGAGCACTGAGCACCCTGAGCACTGAGCACTGAGCACCCAGCACCCTGAGTACTGAGCACCCAACACTCTGAGCACTGAGCACCCAGCACGCTGAGTACTGAGCACCCAGCACCCTGAGTACTGAGCCCCCATCACCCTGAGCACTGAGCACTGATCACACAGCACCCTGAGTACTGAGCACCCAGCACCCCGAGCACTGAGCACCCAGCGCCCCGAGCACTGAGCACCCAGCACCCCGAGCACTGAGCACCCAGCGCCCCGAGCACTGAGCACCCAGCACCCCGAGCACTGAGCACTGAGCACACTGAGCACTGAGCACCCAGCACCCCAAGTACTGAGCACTGAGCGCCCTGAGTACTGAGCACCCAGCACCCCGAGTACTGAGCACTGAGCACCCTGAGTACTGAGCACCCAGCACCCTGAGCACTGAGAACCCTGAGTACTGAGCACCGAGCACCCTGAGTACTGAGCACCCAGCCCCCTGAGCACTGAGCACGGAGCACCCCGAGGACTGAGCACCCCGCACCCTGAGCACTGAGCACCCAGCACCTTGAGTACTGAGCACCGAGCACACCGAGCACTGAGCACCCAGCACCCTGAGTACTGAGCACCCAACTCCCAGAGTACTGAGCACCCAGCACCCTGATCACTGAGCACCCAGCACCCTGAGTACTGAGCACCCAGCACCCTGAGTACTGAGCACCCAGCACCCTGAGCACTGAGCACTGAGCACCCAGCACCCTGAGCACTGAGCACTGACCACCCAGCACCCCGAGCACTGAGCACCCAGCACCCCGAGCACTGAGCACCCAGCGCCCTGAGCACTGAGCACCCAGCACACTGAGCACTGAGCACCCAGCCCCCTGAGTACTGAGCACCCAGCACCATGAGTACTGAGCACCCAGCACCCTGAGTACTGAGCACCGAGCACCCCGAGCACTGAGCACCCAGCACCCTGAGCACTGAGCACCCGGAGGACTGAGCACCCAGCACCCTGAGCACCGAGCACCCCGAGCACTGAGCACCCAGCACCCTGAGCACTGAGCACCCTGAGCACTGAGCACCCAGCACACCGAGCACTGAGCACCCAGCACCCTGAGTACTGAGCACCCAGCACCCTGAGCACTGAGGACCCAGCACCCTGAGTACTGAGCACCCTGAGTACTGAGCACCGATCACCCTGAGCACTGAGCACCCAGCACCCTGTGTACTGAGTACCCAGTACCCTGAGCACTGAGCACCCAGCACCCTGAGCACTGAGCACCCAGCACCCTGAGTACTGAGCACCCAGAACCCTGAGTACTGAGTACAAAGCACCGTGAGCACTGAGCACCCAGCACCCTGAGTACTGAGCACCGAGCACACTAAGTACTGAGCACCAAGCACCCTGAGTACTGAGCACCCAGCACCCTGAGCACTGAGCACCCAGCACCCTGAGTACTGAGCACCCAGCACCCTGAGTACTGAGCACCCAGCACCCTGAGTACTGAGCACCCAGCACCCTGAGTACTGAGCACCCAGCACCCTGAGTACTGAGCACCGAGCACCCCGAGCACTGAGCAACCAGCACCCTGAGTACTGAGCACTGAGCACCCTGAGTACTGAGCACCGAACACCCTGAGTACTGAGCACCCAGCACCCTGAGGACTGAGCACCCAGCACCCTGAACACTGAGCACCCAGCACCCTGAGTACTGAGCACCCAGCACCCTGAGTAATGAGCACCCAGCACCCTGAGCACTGAGCACCCAGCACCCCGAGCACTGAGCACCCAGCACCCCGAGCACTGAGCACCCAGCACCCCGAGCACTGAGCACCCAGCACCCTGAGCACTGAGCACCCAGCACCCTGAGCACTGAGCACCCAGCACCCTGAGTACTGAGTACTCAGCACCCTGAGCACTGAGCACCCAGTACCCTGAGTACTGATCACCGAGCACCCCGAGCACTGAGCACCCAGCACCCTGAGTACTGAGCACCCAGCACCCTGAGTACTGAGCACCCAGCACCCTGAGTACTGAGCACCCAGCACCATGAGCACTGATCACAAAGCACGCTGAGTACTGAGCACTGAGCACCCTGAGTACTGAGCACCGAGGACCCTGAGCACTGAGCACCCAGCACGCTGAGTACTGAGCACTGAGCACCCTGAGTACTGAGCACCTAGCACCCTGAGTACTGAGCACCCAGCACCCTGAGCACTGAGCAGCCAGCACCCTCAGCACTGAGCACCCAGCACCCCGAGCACTGAGCACCCAGCACCCTGAGCACTGAGCACCCAGCACCCTGAGTACTGAGAACAGATCACCCCGAGCACTGAGCACCCAGCACCCTGAGTACTGAGCACCCAGTAGCCTGAGTACTGAGCACCGAGCACCCCGAGCACTGAGCACCCAGCACCCTGAGTACTGAGCACCCAGTACCCTGAGTACTGAGCACCCCGAGTACTGAGCACCCAGCACCCCGAGCACTGAGCACCCAGCACCCTGAGTACTGAGAACAGATCACCCTGAGTACTGAGCACCCAGCACCCCGAGCACTGAGCACCCAGCACCCTGAGTACTGAGAACAGATCACCCTGAGTACTGAGCACCCAGCACAATGAGTACTGAGCCCCCAGCACCCTGAGTACTGAGCACCCAGCAACCCGAGCACTGAGCACCCAGCACCCCGAGAATGAGCACCTAGCACCCTGAGTACTGAGAACCGAGCACCCTTAGTACTGAGCACACAGCACCCTGAGAACTGAGCCCCCAGCACCCTGAGCACTGAGCACCCAGCACACCGAGCCCTGAGCACCCAGCACCCCGAGAATGAGCAACCAGCACCCTAAGTACTGAGCACCCAGCACCCCGAGCACGGAGCACCCAGGACCCCGAGCACTGAGTACTGAGCACCCAGGACCCTGAGTACTGAGCACCGAGCTCCCCGAGCACTGAGCACCCAGCACCCTGAGCACTGAGCACCCAGCACACTGAGCACTGAGCACCCAGCACCCTGAGTACTGAGCACCCAGCACCCTGAGCACTGAGCACCCAGCACCCTGAGTACTGAGCACCCAGCACGCTGAGTACTGAGCACTCAGCACCCTGAGCACTGAGCACCCAGCACCCTGAGTACTGAGCACCCAGCACGCTGAGTACTGAGCACCCAGCACCCTGAGCACTGAGCACCCAGCACCCAGAGCACGGAGCACCCAGCACCCTGAGTACTAAGCACCCAGCACGCTGAGTACTGAGCACTCAGCACCCTGAGCACTGAGCACCCAGCACCCTGAGTACTGAGCACTGAGCACCCAGCACCCCTAGCACTGAGCACCCAGCACCCTGTGTACTGAGCACTGAGCACCCTGAGTACTAAGCACCCAGCACCCTGAGTACTGAGCACCCAGGACCCTGAGCACTGAGCACCGAGCACCCCGAGCACTGAGCACCCAGCACCCTGAGCACTCAGCACCCATCACCCCGATCACTGATTACCCAGCACCCTGAGCACTGAGCACCCAGCACCCTGAGCACTGAGCACCCAGCACCCAGAGCACTGAGCACCCAGCACCCTGAGCACTGAGCACCCAGCACCCTGAGTACTGAGCACCCTGCACCATGAGTACTGAGCACCCAGACCCCGAGCACTGAGGACCCAGCACCCCTAGCTCTGTGCTCCCAGCACCCTGAGTACTGAGAACCCAGCACCCTGAGTACTGAGCACCCAGCACCCTGAGCACTGAGCACCCAGCAGCCCGAGCACTGAGCACCCAGCATCCTGAGAACTGGGCACTGAGCACCCAGCATCCCGAGTGCTAAGCACCCAGCACCCTGAGTACTGAGCACCCAGCACCCTGAATAATGAGCACCCAGCACCCCGAGCACTGAGCACCCAGCACCCTGAGCACTGAGCACCCAACACCCTGAGTACTGAGTATCAAGCACGCTGAGCACTGAGCACCCAGCACCCTGAGCACTGAGCACCCAGCACCCTGAGCACTGAGCACTCAGCACCTTGAGTACTGAGCACCGAGCAACCCGAGCACTGAGCACCGGGTAACCCGAGCACTGAGCACCCAGCACCCTGAGTACTGAGCACCAAGCACCCTGAGTACTGAGCACTGAGCACTGACCACCCTGAGCACTGAGCACCCAGCACCCTGACCACTGAGCACCCAGCATCCTGAGCACTGAGTACTGAGCACCCAGCACCCTGAGCACTGAGCAGCCAGCACCCTGAGCACTGAGCACCAAGCACCCTGAGTACTGAGCACCCAGCACCACAAACACTGAGCACCGAGCACCCTTTGAACTGAGCACCGAGCACCCTGAGTACTGAGCACCCAGCACCATGAGTACTGAGCCCCGAGCACCCAGAGTACTGAGCAAGCTGAGTACTGAGCACCCAGTACCCCGAGAATGAGCACCCAGCACCATGAGTACTGAGCACCGAGCACCCTGAGCACTGAGCACCCAGCACCCTGAGTACTGAGCACCCAGCACCATGAGTACTGAGCCCCGAGCACCCAGAGTACTGAGCAACCTGAGTACTGAGCACGCAGTACCCCGAGAATGAGCACCCAGCACCATGAGTTCTGAGCACCCAGCACCCTGAGCACTGAGCACACAGAGTACTGAGCAACCAGCACCGTGAGCACTGAGCACCCAGCACCCCGAGCACTGAGCACCCAGCACCCCGACCACTGAGCACTGAGCACCATGAGCACTGAGGACCCAGCACCCCGAGCACTGAGCACCCAGCACCCTGAGTACTGAGCACCCAGCACCCTGAGCACTGAGGACCCAGCATCCCGAGCACTGAGCACCCAGCACGCTGAGTACTGAGCACTGAGCACCCAGCAGCCTGAGTACTGAGCACCCAGCACCCTGAGTACTGAGCACCCAGCACCCCAAGCACTGAGCACTGTGCAACCTGAGTACTGAGCACTGAGGACCCTTAGTACTGAGCACCGAGCACCCTGAGTACTGAGCACCCAGCACCCCGAGCACTGAGGACTGAGCAACCTGAGTGCTGAGCAACAAGCACCCCGAGTACTGAGCACTGAGCACCCTGAGTACTGAGCACCCAGCACCCTGAGCACTGAGCACCCAGCACCCTGAGTACTGAGCACTGAGAACCCTGAGTACTGAACACCGAGCACCCTGAGTACTGAGCACCCAGCACGCTGATCACTGAGCACAGAGCACCCCGAGGGCTGAGCACCCAGCACCCTGAGCACTGAGCACCCAGCACCTTGAGTACTGAGCACCGAGCACCCCGAGCACTGAGCACCCAGCACCACCCTCAGCACTGAGCACCCAGCACCCTGAGCACTGAGCACCCAGCACCCTGAGCACTGAGCACGCAGCACCCCGAGCACTGAGCACCCAGCACCCTGAGTACTGAGCACAGAGCACCCTGAGCACTGAGCACCCAGCACACTGAGTACTGAGCACCCAGCACCCTGAGTACTGAGCAACCAGCACCCTGAGCACTGAGCACTGAGCACCCAGCACCCTGAGCACTGAGCACTGAGCACCCAGCACCACAGCCCTGAGCACCCAGCACCCTGAGCACTGAGCACCCAGCACCCTGAGCACTGAGCACCCAGCACCCTGAGCACCCAGCACCCTGAGTACTGAGCACCCAGCACCCTGAGTACTGAGCACCCAGCACCCTGAGTACTGAGCACTCAGCACCCTGAGTACTGAGCACCGAGCACCCCGAGCACTGAGCACCCAGCACCCTGAGCACTGAGCACCCGGAGGACTGAGCACCCAGCACCCTGAGAACTGAGCACCGATCACCCTGAGAACTGAGCACCCAGCACCCTGAGTACTGAGCACTGAGAACCCTGAGTACTGAGCACCGAGCACCCTGAGTACTGAGCACCCAGCACCCTGAGCCCTGAGCACGGAGCACCCCGAGGACTGAGCACCCAGCACCCTGAGCACTGAGCACCCAGCACCTTGAGTACTGAGCACCGAGCACCCCGAGCACTGAGCACCCAGCACCCTGATCACTGAGCACCCAGCACCCCGAGAACTGAGCACCCAGCACCCTGAGTACTGAGCACCCAACACCCAGAGTACTGAGCACCCAGCACCCTGAGAACTGAGCACCCAGCACCCTGAGTACTGAGCACCCAGCACCCTGAGTACTGAGCACCCAACACCCTGAGTACTGAGCACCCAGCACCCTGAGTACTGAGCACCCAGCACCCTGAGCACTGAGCAGTGAGCACCCAGCACCTTGAGCACTGAGCACTGACCACCCAGCACCCCGAGCACTGAGCACCCAGCACCCCGAGCACTGAGCACCCAGCGCCTTGAGCACTGAGCACCCAGCACCCTGAGCACTGAGCACCCAGTCCCCTGAGTACTGAGCACCCAGCACCATGAGTACTGAGCACCCAGCACCCTGAGTAATGAGCACTCAGCACCCTGAGTACTGAGCACCGAGCACACCGAGCACTGAGCACCCAGCACCCTGAGCACTGAGCACCCTGAGGACTGAGCACCCAGCACCCTGAGCACTGAGCACCCAGCACCCTGAGAACTGAGCACCGATCACCCTGAGCACTGAGCACCCAGGACCCCGAGCACTGAGCACCCAGCACCCTGAGTACTGAGCACACAGCACCCTGAGCACTGAGCACGCAGCACCCTGAGTACTGAGCACCCTGAGTACTGAGCACCGATCACCCTGAGCACTGAGCACCCAGCACCCTGAGTACTGAGCACCCAGCACCCTGAGCAATGAGCACCCAGCACCCTGAGCACTGAGCACCCAGCACCCTGAGTACTGAGCACCCAGCACCCTGAGTACTGAGTACCCAGCACCCTGAGCACTGAGCACCCAGCACCCTGAGTACTGAGCACCGAGCACCCTGAGTACTGAGCACCCAGCACCCTGAGTACTGAGCACCCACCACCCTGAGCACTGAGCACCCAGCACCCTGAGTACTGAGCACCCAGCACCCTGAGTACTGAGCACCCAGCACCCAGAGCACTGAGCACCCAGCACCCTGAGCACTCAGCACCCAGGACCCCGAGCACTGAGTATTGAGCACCCAGCACCCTGAGTACTGAGCACGTAGCACGCTGAGTACTGAGCACCCAGCACCCCGAGAACTGAGCACCCAGCACCATGAGTACTGAGCACCCAGCACCCTGAGTACTGAGCACTCAGCACCCTGAGTACTGAGCACCGAGCACCCCGAGCACTGAGCACCCATCACCCTGAGCACTGAGCACCCTGAGGACTGAGCACCCAGCACCCTGAGCACTGAGCACCCAGCACCCTGAGTACTGAGCACCGATCACCCTGAGCACTGAGCACCCAGCATCCTGAGCACTGAGTACTGAGCACCCAGCACCCTGAGCACTGAGCAGCCAGCACCCTGAGCACTGAGCACCAAGCACCCTGAGTACTGAGCACCCAGCACCACAAACACTGAGCACCGAGCACCCTGAGAACTGAGCACCGAGCACCCTGAGTACTGAGCACCCAGCACCATGAGTACTGAGCCCCGAGCACCCAGAGTACTGAGCAACCTGAGTACTGAGCACCCAGTACCCCGAGAATGAGCACCCAGCACCATGAGTACTGAGCACCGAGCACCCTGAGCACTGAGCACCCAGCACCCCGAGCACAGAGCACCCAGCACCCCGAGCACTGAGCACCCAGCACCCTGAGCACTGAGCACCCAGCACCCTGAGCACTGAGCACCCAGCACCCTGAGTACTGAGTACTCAGCACCCTGAGCACTGAGCACCCAGTACCCTGAGTACTGATCACCGAGCACCCCGAGCACTGAGCACCCAGCACCCTGAGTACTGAGCACCCAGCACCCTGAGTACTGAGCACCCAGCACCCTGAGTACTGAGCACCCAGCACCCTGAGCACTGATCACAAAGCACGCTGAGTACTGAGCACTGAGCACCCTGAGTACTGAGCACCGAGGACCCTGAGCACTGAGCACCCAGCACGCTGAGTACTGAGCACTGAGCACCCTGAGTACTGAGCACCTAGCACCCTGAGTACTGAGCACCCAGCACCCTGAGCACTGAGCAGCCAGCACCCTCAGCACTGAGCACCCAGCACCCCGAGCACTGAGCACCCAGCACCCTGAGCACTGAGCACCCAGCACCACGAGTACTGAGCACCCAGCACCCCGAGTACTGAGCACCGAGCACCCCGAGCACTGAGCACCCAGCACCCTGAGTACTGAGCACCCAGCACCCTGAGTAATGAGCACTCAGCACCCTGAGTACTGAGCACCGAGCACCCCGAGCACTGAGCACCCAGCACCCTGAGCACTGAGCACCCTGAGGACTGAGCACCCAGCACCCTGAGCACTGAGCACCCAGCACCCTGAGTACTGAGCACCGATCACCCTGAGCACTGAGCACCCAGGACCCCGAGCACTGAGCACCCAGCACCCTGAGTACTGAGCACACAGCACCCTGAGCACTGAGCACGCAGCACCCTGAGTACTGAGCACCCTGAGTACTGAGCACCGATCACCCTGAGCACTGAGCACCCAGCACCCTGAGTACTGAGCACCCAGCACACTGAGCAATGAGCACCCAGCACCCTGAGCACTGAGCACCCAGCACCCTGAGTCCTGAGCACCCAGCACCCTGAGTACTGAGTACCCAGCACCCTGAGCACTGAGTACCCAGCACCCTGAGTACTGAGCACCGAGCACCCTGAGTACTGAGCACCCAGCACCCTGAGTACTGAGCACCCACCACCCTGAGCACTGAGCACCCAGCACCCTAAGTACTGAGCACCCAGCACCCTGAGTACTGAGCACCCAGCACCCAGAGCACTGAGCACCCAGCACCCTGAGCACTCAGCACCCAGGACCCCGAGCACTGAGTATTGAGCACCCAGCACCCTGAGTACTGAGCACGCAGCACGCTGAGTACTGAGAAACCAGCACCCCGAGAACTGAGCACCCAGCACCATGAGTACTGAGCACCCAGCACCCTGAGTACTGAGCACTCAGCACCCTGAGTACTGAGCACCGAGCACCCCGAGCACTGAGCACCCATCACCCTGAGCACTGAGCACCCTGAGGACTGAGCACCCAGCACCCTGAGCACTGAGCACCCAGCACCCTGAGTACTGAGCATCGATCACCCTGAGCACTGAGCACCCAGCATCCTGAGCACTGAGTACTGAGCACCCAGCACCCTGAGCACTGAGCAGCCAGCACCCTGAGCACTGAGCACCAAGCACCCTGAGTACTGAGCACCCAGCACCACAAACACTGAGCACCGAGCACCCTGAGAACTGAGCACCGAGCACCCTGAGTACTGAGCACCCAGCACCATGAGTACTGAGCCCCGAGCACCCAGAGTACTGAGCAACCTGAGTACTGAGCACCCAGTACCCCGAGAATGAGCACCCAGCACCATGAGTACTGAGCACCGAGCACCCTGAGCACTGAGCACCCAGCACCCCGAGCACAGAGCACCCAGCACCCCGAGCACTGAGCACCCAGCACCCTGAGTACTGAGCACCCAGCACCCTGAGCACTGAGCACCCAGCACCCTGAGTATTGAGTACTCAGCACCCTGAGCACTGAGCACCCAGTACCCTGAGTACTGATCACCGAGCACCCCGAGCACTGAGCACCCAGCACACTGAGTACTGAGCACCCAGCACCCTGAGTACTGAGCACCCAGCACCCTGAGTACTGAGCACCCAGCACCCTGAGCACTGATCACAAAGCACGCTGAGTACTGAGCATTGAGCACCCTGAGTACTGAGCACCGAGGACCCTGAGCACTGAGCACCCAGCACGCTGAGTACTGAGCACTGAGCACCCTGAGTACTGAGCACCTAGCACCCTGAGTACTGAGCACCCAGCACCCTGAGCACTGAGCAGCCAGCACCCTCAGCACTGAGCCCCCAGCACCCGAGCACTGAGCACCCAGCACCCTGAGCACTGAGCACCCAGCACCACGAGTACTGAGCACCCAGCACCCCGAGTACTGAGCACCGAGCACCCCGAGCACTGAGCACCCAGCACCCTGAGTACTGAGCACCCAGTACCCTGAGTACTGAGCACCGAGCACCCCGAGCACTGAGCACCCCGCACCCTGAGTACTGAGCACCCAGTACCCTGAGTACTGAGCACCCCGAGTACTGAGCACCCAGCACACCGAGCACTGAGCACCCAGCACCCTGAGTACTGAGAACAGATCACCCTGAGTACTGAGCACCCAGCACCCCGAGCACTGAGCACCCAGCACCCTGAGTACTGAGAACAGATCACCCTGAGTACTGAGCACCCAGCACCCTGAGTACTGAGCCCCCAGCACCCTGAGTACTGAGCACCCAGCAACCCGAGCACTGAGCACCCAGCACCCCGAGAATGAGCACCCAGCACCCTGAGTACTGAAAACCGAGCACCCTGAGTACTGAGCAGCCAGCACCCTGAGAACTGAGCCCCCAGCACCCTGAGCACTGAGCACCCAGCACACCGAGCACTGAGCACCCAGCACCCCGAGAATGAGCACCCAGCACCCTGAGTACTGAGCACCCAGCACCCCGAGCACGGAGCACCCAGGACCCCGAGCACTGAGTACTGAGCACCCAGCACCCTGAGTACTGAGCACCGAGCTCCCCGAGCACTGAGCACCTAGCACCCTGAGCACTGAGCACCCAGCACACTGAGCACTGAGCACCCAGTACCCTGAGTACTGAGTACCCAGCACCCTGAGCACTGAGCACCCAGCACCCTGAGTACTGAGCACCCAGCACGCTGAGTACTGAGCACTCAGCACCCTGAGCACTGTGCACCCAGCACCCTGAGTACTGAGCACCCAGCACGCTGAGTACTGAGCACCCAGCACCCTGAGCACTGAGCACCCAGCACCCTGAGCACGGAGCACCCAGCACCCTGAGCACTGAGCACCCAGCACCCTGAGTACTGAGCACCCAGCACGCTGAGTACTGAGCACTCAGCACCCTGAGCACTGAGCACCCAGCACCCTGAGTACTGAGCACTGAGCACCCAGCACCCCTAGCACTGAGCACCCAGCACCCTGTGTACTGAGCACTGAGCACCCTGAGTACAAAGCACCCAGCACCCTGAGTACTGAGCACCCAGGACCCTGAGCACTGAGCACCGAGCACCCCGAGCACTGAGCACCCAGCACCCTGAGCACTCAGCACCCATCACCCCGATAACTGAGCACCCAGCACCCTGAGCACTGAGCACCCAGCACCCTGAGCACTGAGCACCCAGCACCCAGAGCACTGAGCACCCAGCACCCTGAGCACTGAGCACCCAGCACCCTGAGTACTGAGCACCCTGCACCCTGAGTACTGAGCCCCCAGACCATGACCACTGAGGACCCAGCACCCCTAGCACTGTGCACCCAGCACCCTGAGTACTGAGAACCCAGCACCCTGAGTACTGAGCACCCAGCACCCTGAGCACTGAGCACCCAGCAGCCTGAGCACTGAGCACCCAGCATCCTGAGCACTGGGCACTGAGCACCCAGCATCCCGAGTACTAAGCACCCAGCACCCTGAGTACTGAGCACCCAGCACCCTGAATAATGAGCACCCAGCACCCCGAGCACTGAGCACCCAGCACCCTGAGCACTGAGCACCCAACACCCTGAGTACTGAGCATCAAGCACGCTGAGCACTGAGCACCCAGCACCCTGAGCATTGAGCACCCAGCACCCAGAGCACTGAGCACTCAGCACCTTGAGTACTGAGCACCGAGCAACCCGAGCACTGAGCACCGGGTAACCCGAGCACTGAGCACCCAGCACCCTGAGTACTGAGCACCAAGCACCCTGAGTACTGAGCACTGAGCACTGAACACCCTGAGCACTGAGCACCCAGCACCCTGAGCACTGAGCACCCAGCATCCTGAGCACTGAGTACTGAGCACCCAGCACCCTGAGCACTGAGCAGCCAGCACCCTGAGCACTGAGCACCAAGCACCCTGAGTACTGAGCACCCAGCACCACAAACACTGAGCACCGAGCACCCTGAGAACTGAGCACCGAGCACCCTGAGTACTGAGCACCCAGCACCATGAGTACTGAGCCCCGAGCACCCAGAGTACTGAGCAAGCTGAGTACTGAGCACCCAGTACCCCGAGAATGAGCACCCAGCACCATGAGTACTGAGCACCGAGCACCCTGAGCACTGAGCACCCAGCACCCTGAGTACTGAGCACCAAGCACCCTGAGTTCTGAGCACCCAGCACCCTGAGTACTGAGCACCCAGCACCATGAGTACTGAGCCCCGAGCACCCAGAGTACTGAGCAACCTGAGTACTGAGCACCCAGTACCCCGAGAATGAGCACCCAGCACCATGAGTACTGAGCACCGAGCACCCTCAGTTCTGAGCACCCAGCACCCTGAGCACTGAGCACACAGAGTACTGAGCAACCAGCACCGTGAGCACTGAGCACCCAGCACCCCGAGCACTGAGCACCCAGCACCCCGACCACTGAGCACTGAGCACCCTGAGCACTGAGGACCCAGCACCCCGAGCACTGAGCACCCAGCACCCTGAGTACTGAGCACCCAGCACCCTGAGCACTGAGGACCCAGCATCCCAAGCACTGAGCACCCAGCACGCTGAGTACTGAGCACTGAGCACCCAGCACACTGAGTACTGAGCACCCAGCACCCTGAGTACTGAGCACCCAGCACCCCAAGCACTGAGCACTGAGCAACCTGAGTACTGAGCACTGAGCACCCTTAGTACTGAGCACCGAGCACCCTGAGTACTGAGCACCCAGCACCCCGAGCACTGAGGACTGAGCAACCTGAGTGCTGAGCAACAAGCACCCGGAGTACTGAGCACTGAGCACCCTGAGTACTGAGCACCCAGCACCCTGAGCACTGAGCACCCAGCACCCTGAGTACTGAGCACTGAGAACCCTGAGTACTGAACACCGAGCACCCTGAGTACTGAGCACCCAGCATGCTGATCACTGAGCACGGAGCACCCCGAGGGCTGAGCACCCTGCACCCTGAGCACTGAGCACCCAGCACCTTGAGTACTGAGCACCGAGCACCCCGAGCACTGAGCACCCAGCACCACCCTCAGCACTGAGCACCCAGCACCCTGAGCACTGAGCACCCAGCACCCTGAGCACTGAGCACGCAGCACCCCGAGCACTGAGCACCCAGCACCCTGAGTACTGAGCACAGAGCACCCTGAGCACTGAGCACCCAGCACACTGAGTACTGAGCACCGAGCACCCCGAGCACTGAGCACCCAGCACCCTGAGCACTGAGCACGCAGCACCCTGAGCACTGAGCACCCAGCACCCTGAGTACTGAGCACAGAGCACCCTGAGTACTGAGCACCCTGAGTACTGAGCACCGATCACCCTGAGCACTGAGCACCCAGCACCCTGAGTACTGAGCACCCAGCACCCTGAGCAATGAGCACCCAGCACCCTGAGCACTGAGCACCCAGCACCCTGAGTACTGAGCACCCAGCACCCTGAGTACTGAGTACCCAGCACCCTGAGCACTGAGCACCCAGCACCCTGAGTACTGAGCACCGAGCACCCTGAGTACTGTGCACCCAGCACCCTGAGTACTGAGCACCCACCACCCTGAGCACTGAGCACCCAGCACCCTGAGTACTGAGCACCCAGCACCCTGAGTACTGAGCACGCAGCACCCAGAGCACTGAGCACCCAGCACCCTGAGCACTCAGCACCCAGGACCCCGAGCACTGAGTATTGAGCACCCAGCACCCTGAGTACTGAGCACGCAGCACGCTGAGTACTGAGCACCCAGCACCGCGAGAACTGAGCACCCAGCACCATGAGTACTGAGCACCCAGCACCCTGAGTACTGAGCACTCAGCACCCTGAGTACTGAGCACCGAGCACCCCGAGCACTGAGCACCCATCACCCTGAGCACTGAGCACCCTGAGGACTGAGCACCCAGCACCCTGAGCACTGAGCACCCAGCACCCTGAGTACTGAGCACCGATCACCCTGAGCACTGAGCACCCAGCATCCTGAGCACTGAGTACTGAGCACCCAGCACCCTGAGCACTGAGCAGCCAGCACCCTGAGCACTGAGCACCAAGCAAACTGAGTACTGAGCACCCAGCACCACAAACACTGAGCACCGAGCACCCTGAGAACTGAGCACCGAGCACCCTGAGTACTGAGCACCCAGCACCATGAGTACTGAGCCCCGAGCACCCAGAGTACTGAGCAACCTGAGTACTGAGCATCCAGTACCCCGAGAATGAGCACCCAGCACCATGAGTACTGAGCACCGAGCACCCTGAGCACTGAGCACCCAGCACCCTGAGTACTGAGCACCAAGCACCCTGAGTTCTGAGCACCCAGCACCCTGAGTACTGAGCACCCAGCACCATGAGTACTGAGCCCCGAGCACCCAGAGTACTGAGCAACCTGAGTACTGAGCACCCAGTACCCCGAGAATGAGCACCCAGCACCATGAGTACTGAGCAGCGAGCACCCTGAGTTCTGAGCACGCAGCACCCTGAGCACTGAGCACACAGAGTACTGAGCAACCAGCACCGTGAGCACTGAGCACCCAGCACCCCGAGCACTGAGCACCCAGCACCCCGACCACTGAGCACTGAGCACCCTGAGCACTGAGGACCCAGCACCCCGAGCACTGAGCACCCAGCACCCTGAGTACTGAGCACCCAGCACCCTGAGCACTGAGGACCCAGCATCCCGAGCACTGAGCACCCAGCACGCTGAGTACTGAGCACTGAGCACCCAGCACCCTGAGTACTGAGCACCCAGCACCCTGAGTACTGAGCACCCAGCACCCCAAGCACTGAGCACTGAGCAACCTGAGTACTGAGCACTGAGCACCCTTAGTACTGAGCACCGAGCACCCTGAGTACTGAGCACCCAGCACCCCTTGCACTGAGCAACCTGAGTGCTGAGCAACAAGCACCCCGAGTACTGAGCACTGAGCACCCTGAGTACTGAGCACCCAGCACCCTGAGCACTGAGCACCCAGCACCCTGAGTACTGAGCACTGAGAACCCTGAGTACTGAACACCGAGCACCCTGAGCACTGAGCACCCAGCACCCCGAGAACTGAGCACCCAGCACCCTGAGTACTGAGCACCCAACACCCTGAGCACTGAGCACCCAGCACCCCGAGAACTGAGCACCCAGCACCCTGAGTACTGAGCACCCAACACCCAGAGTACTGAGCACCCAGCACCCTGAGAACTGAGCACCCAGCACCCTGAGTACTGAGCACCCAGCACCCTGAGTACTGAGCACCCAACACCCTGAGTACTGAGCACCCAGCACCCTGATCACTGAGCACGGAGCACCCCGAGGACTGAGCACCCAGCAACCTGAGCACTGAGCACCCAGCACCTTGAGTACTGAGCACCGAGCACCCCGAGCACTGAGCACCCAGCACCCTGAGTACTGAGCACCCAGCACCCTGAGCACTGAGCACGGAGCACCCCGAGGACTGAGCACCCAGCACCCTGAGCACTGAGCACCCAGCACCTTGAGTACTGAGCACCGAGCACCCCGAGCACTGAGCACCCAGCACCCTGAGCACTGAGCACCCAGCACCCCGAGAACTGAGCACCCAGCACCCTGAGTACTGAGCACCCAACACCCAGAGTACTGAGCACCCAGCACCCTGAGAACTGAGCACCCAGCACCCTGATTACTGAGCACCCAGCACCCTGAGTACTGAGCACCCAACACCCTGAGTACTGAGCACCCAGCACCCTGAGTACTGAGCACCCAGCACCCTGAGCACTGAGCAGTGAGCACCCAGCACCTTGAGCACTGAGCACTGACCACCCAGCACCCCGAGCACTGAGCACCCAGCACCCCGAGCACTGAGCACCCAGCGCCTTGAGCACTGAGCACCCAGCACCCTGAGCACTGAGCACCCAGTCCCCTGAGTACTGAGCACCCAGCACCATGAGTACTGAGCACCCAGCACCCTGAGTAATGAGCACTCAGCACCCTGAGTACTGAGCACCGAGCACCCCGAGCACTGAGCACCCAGCACCCTGAGCACTGAGCACCCTGAGGACTGAGCACCCAGCACCCTGAGCACTGAGCACCCAGCACCGTGAGTACTGAGCACCGATCACCCCGAGCACTGAGCACCCAGCACCCCGAGCACTGAGCACCCAGCACCCTGAGTACTGAGCACCCAGCACCCTGAGCACTGAGCACCCAGCACCCTGAGTACTGAGCACCCTGAGTACTGAGCACCGATCACCCTGAGCACTGAGCACCCAGCACCCTGAGTACTGAGCACCCAGCACCCTGAGCAATGAGCACCCAGCACCCTGAGCACTGAGCACCCAGCACCCTGAGTACTGAGCACCCAGCACCCTGAGTACTGAGTACCTAGCACCCTGAGCACTGAGCACCCAGCACCCTGAGTACTGAGCACCCAGCACCCTGAGTACTGAGCACCCACCACCCTGAGCACTGAGCACCCAGCACCCTGAGTACTGAGCACCCAGCACCCTGAGTACTGAGCACCCAGCACCCAGAGCACTGAGCACCCAGCACCCTGAGCACTCAGCACCCAGGACCCCGAGCACTGAGTATTGAGCACCCAGCACCCTGAGTACTGAGCACGCAGCACGCTGAGTACTGAGCACCCAGCACCCCGAGAACTGAGCACCCAGCACCATGAGTACTGAGCACCCAGCACCCTGAGTACTGAGCACTCAGCACCCTGAGTACTGAGCACCGAGCACCCCGAGCACTGAGCACCCATCACCCTGAGCACTGAGCACCCTGAGGACTGAGCACCCAGCACCCTGAGCACTGAGCACCCAGCACCCTGAGTACTGAGCACCGATCACCCTGAGCACTGAGCACCCAGCACCCCGAGCACTGAGCACCCAGCACCCTGAGCACTGAGCACCCAGCACCCTGAGTACTGAGCACCCAGGACCCTGAGCACTGAGCACCGAGCACCCCGAGCACTGAGCACCCAGCACCCTGAGCACTCAGCACCCAGCACCCCGAGCACTGAGCACCCAGCACCCTGAGCACTGAGCACCCAGCACCCTGAGCACGGAGCACCCCGAGGACTGAGCACCCAGCACCCTGAGCACTGAGCACCCAGCACCTTGTGTACTGAGCACCGAGCACCTCGAGCACTAAGCACCCAGCACCCTGAGTACTGAGCACCCAGCACCCTGAGCACTGAGCACCCAGCACCCTGAGCACTGAGCACCCAGCACCCCGAGCACGGAGCACAAAGCACCCTGAGTACTGAGCACCCAACACCCAGAGTACTGAGCACCCAGCACCTTGAGCACTGAGCACCCAGCACCCTGAGTACTGAGCACCCAGCACCCTGAGTACTGAACACCCAGCACCCTCAGCACTGAGCACCCTGAGCACTGAGTACTGAGCAATGAGCACCCTGAGCACTGAGCACCCAACACGCCGAGTACTGAGCACCCAGCACCCCGAGCACTGAGCACCCAGCGCCCCGAGCACTGAGCACACAGCACCCCGAGCACTGAGCACTGAGCACCCTGAGCACTGAGCACCCAGCACCCCGAGTACTGAGCACTGAGCACCCTGAGTACTGAGTACCAAGCAACCCGAGTACTGAGCACTGAGCACCCTGAGTACTGAGCACCCAGCACCCCGAGCACTGAGCACCCAGCACCCTGAGCACTGAGGACCCAGCACCCCGAGCACTGAGCACCCAGCACCCTGAGTACTGAGCACCCAGCACCCTGAGCACTGAGGACCCAGCACCCCGAGCACTGAGCACCTAGCACGCTGAGTACTGAGCACTGAGCACCCAGCACCCTGAATACTGAGCACCCAGCACCCTGAGTACTGAGCACCCAGCACCCCAAGCACTGAGCACTGAGCAACCTGAGTACTGAGCACTGAGCACCCTTAGTACTGAGCACCGAGCACCCTGAGTACAGAGCACCCAGCACCCCGAGCACTGAGCACTGAACACCCCGAGGACTGAGCACCCAGCACCCTGAGCAATGAGCACCCAGCACCCTGAGCACTGAGGACCCAGCACCCCGAGCACTGAGCACCCAGCACGCTGAGTACTGAGCACTGAGCACCCAGCACCCCGAGTACTGAGCACTGAGCACCCTGAGTACTGAGCACCCAGCACCCTGAGCACTGAGCACCCAGCACCCTGAGTACTGAGCACTGAGAACCCTGAGTACTGAACACCGAGCACCCTGAGTACTGAGCACCCAGCACCCTGATCACTGAGCACGGAGCACCCCGAGGACTGAGCACCCAGCACCCTGAGCACTGAGCACCCAGCACCTTGAGTACTGAGCACCGAGCACCCCGAGCACTGAGCACCCAGCACCCTGAGTACTGAGCACCCAGCACCCTGAGCACTGAGCACGGAGCACCCCGAGGACTGAGCACCCAGCACCCTGAGCACTGAGCACCCAGCACCTTGAGTACTGAGCACCGAGCACCCCGAGCACTGAGCACCCAGCACCCTGAGCACTGAGCACCCAGCACCCCGAGAACTGAGCACCCAGCACCCTGAGTACTGAGCACCCAACACCCAGAGTACTGAGCACCCAGCACCCTGAGAACTGAGCACCCAGCACCCTGAGTACTGAGCACCCAGCACCCTGAGTACTGAGCACCCAACACCCTGAGTACTGAGCACCCAGCACCCTGAGTACTGAGCACCCAGCACCCTGAGCACTGAGCAGTGAGCACCCAGCACCTTGAGCACTGAGCACTGACCACCCAGCACCCCGAGCACTGAGCACCCAGCACCCCGAGCACTGAGCACCCAGCGCCTTGAGCACTGAGCACCCAGCACCCTGAGCACTGAGCACCCAGTCCCCTGAGTACTGAGCACCCAGCACCATGAGTACTGAGCAACCAGCACCCCGAGCACTGAGCACCCAGCACCCCGAGCACTGAGCACCCAGCGCCTTGAGCACTGAGCACCCAGCACCCTGAGCACTGAGCACCCAGTCCCCTGAGTACTGAGCACCCAGCACCATGAGTACTGAGCACCCAGCACCCTGAGTAATGAGCACTCAGCACCCTGAGTACTGAGCACCGAGCACCCCGAGCACTGAGCACCCAGCACCCTGAGCACTGAGCACCCTGAGCACTGAGCACCCAGCACCCCGAGCACTGAGCACCCAGCACCCTGAGTACTGAGCACCCAGCACCCTGAGCACTGAGCACCCAGCACCCTGAGTACTGAGCACGCAGCACCCTGAGCACTGAGCACCCAGCACCCTGAGTACTGAGCACCCTGAGTACTGAGCACCGATCACCCTGAGCACTGAGCACCCAGCACCCTGAGTACTGAGCACCCAGCACCCTGAGCAATGAGTACCAAGCACCCTGAGCACTGAGCACCCAGCACCCTGAGTACTGAGCACCCAGCACCCTGAGTACTGAGTACCCAGCACCCTGAGCACTGAGCACCCAGCACCCTGAGTACTGAGCACCGAGCACCCTGAGTACTGAGCACCCAGCACCCTGAGTACTGAGCACCCACCACCCTGAGCACTGAGCACCCAGCACCCTGAGTACTGAGCACCCAGCACCCTGAGTACTGAGCACCCAGCACCCAGAGCACTGAGCACCCAGCACCCTGAGCACTCAGCACCCAGGACCCCGAGCACTGAGTATTGAGCACCCAGCACTCTGAGTACTGAGCACGCAGCACGGTGAGTACTGAGCACCCAGCACCCCGAGAATTGAGCACACAGCACCATGAGTACTGAGCACCCAGCACCCTGAGTACTGAGCACTCAGCACCCTGAGTACTGAGCACCGAGCACCCCGAGCACTGAGCACCCATCACCCTGAGCACTGAGCACCCTGAGGACTGAGCACCCAGCACCCTGAGCACTGAGCACCCAGCACCCTGAGTACTGAGCACCGATCACCCTGAGCACTGAGCACCCAGCACCCCGAGCACTGAGCACCCAGCACCCTGAGCACTGAGCACCCAGCACCCTGAGTACTGAGCACCCAGGACCCTGAGCACTGAGCACCGAGCACCCCGAGCACTGAGTACCCAGCACCCTGAGCACTCAGCACCCAGCACCCCGAGCACTGAGCACCCAGCACCCTGAGCATTGAGCACCCAGCACCCTGAGCACGGAGCACCCCGAGGACTGAGCACCCAGCACCCTGAGCACTGAGCACCCAGCACCTTGTGTACTGAGCACCGAGCACCTCGAGCACTAAGCACCCAGCACCCTGAGTACTGAGCACCCAGCACCCTGAGCACTGAGCACCCAGCACCCTGAGCACTGAGCACCCAGCACCCCGAGCAAGGAGCACAAAGCACCCTGAGTACTGAGCACCCAACACCCAGAGTACTGAGCACCCAGCACCCTGAGCACTGAGCACCCAGCACCCTGAGTACTGAGCACCCAGCACCCTGAGTACTGAACACCCAGCACCCTCAGCACTGAGCACCCTGAGCACTGAGTACTGAGCAATGGGCACCCTGAGCACTGAGCACCCAGCATGCCGAGTACTGAGCACCCAGCACCCCGAGCACTGAGCACCCAGCGCCCCGAGCACTGAGCACACAGCACCCCGAGCACTGAGCACTGAGCACCCTGAGCACTGAGCACCCAGCACCCCGAGTACTGAGCACTGAGCACCCTGAGTACTGAGCACCAAGCAACCCGAGTACTGAGCACTGAGCACCCTGAGTACTGAGCACCCAGCACCCCGAGCACTGAGCACCCAGCACCCTGAGCACTGAGGACCCAGCACCCCGAGCACTGAGCACCCAGCACCCTGAGTACTGAGCACCCAGCACCCTGAGCACTGAGGACCCAGCACCCCGAGCACTGAGCACCCAGCACGCTGAGTACTGAGCACTGAGCACCCAGCACCCTGAGTACTGAGCACCCAGCACCCTGAGTACTGAGCACCCAGCACCCCAAGCACTGAGCACTGAGCAACCTGAGTACTGAGCACTGAGCACCCTTAGTACTGAGCACCGAGCACCCTGAGTACTGAGCACCCAGCACCCCGAGCACTGAGCACTGAGCACCCCGAGGACTGAGCACCCAGCACCCTGAGCACTGAGCACCCAGCACCCTGAGCACTGAGGACCCAGCACCCCGAGCACTGAGCACCCAGCACGCTGAGTACTGAGCACTGAGCACCCAGCACCCCGAGTACTGAGCACTGAGCACCCTGAGTACTGAGCACCCAGCACCCTGAGCACTGAGCACCCAGCACCCTGAGTACTGAGCACTGAGAACCCTGAGTACTGAACACTGAGCACCCTGAGTACTGAGCACCCAGCACCCTGATCACTGAGCACGGAGCACCCCGAGGACTGAGCACCCAGCACCCTGAGCACTGAGCACCCAGCACCTTGAGTACTGAGCACCGAGCACCCCGAGCACTGAGCACCCAGCACCCTGAGTACTGAGCACCCAGCACCCTGAGCACTGAGCACCCAGCACCCTGAGCACTGAGCACCCAGCACCCCGAGAACTGAGCACCCAGCACCCTGAGTACTGAGCACCCAACACCCAGAGTACTGAGCACCCAGCACCCTGAGAACTGAGCACCCAGCACCCTGAGTACTGAGCACCCAGCACCCTGAGTACTTAGCACCCAGCACCCTGAGCACTGAGCACTGAGCACCCAGCACCTTGAGCACTGAGCACTGACCACCCAGCACCCCGAGCACTGAGCACCCAGCACCCCGAGCACTGAGCACCCAGCGTCCTGAGCACTGAGCACCCAGCACCCTGAGCACTGAGCACCCAGTCCCCTGAGTACTGAGCACCCAGCACCATGAGTACTGAGCACCCAGCACCCTGAGTACTGAGCACTCAGCACCCTGAGTATTGAGCACCGAGCACCCCGAGCACTGAGCACCCAGCACCCTGAGCACTGAGCACCCTGAGGACTGAGCACCCAGCACCCTGAGTACTGAGCACCCAGCACCCTGAGTACTGAGCACCGATCACCCTGAGCACTGAGCACCCAGCACCCCGAGCACTGAGCACCCAGCACCCTGAGCACTGAGCACCCAGCACCCTGAGTACTGAGCACTGAGCACCCAGTACCCCGAGCACTGAGCATCCAGCACCCTGTGTACTGAGCACTGAGCACCCTGAGTACTAAGCACCCAGCACCCTGAGTACTGAGCACCCAGGACCCTGAGCACTGAGCACCGAGCACCCCGAGCACTGAGCACCCAGCACCCTGAGCACTCAGCACCCATCACCCCGATCACTGAGCACCCAGCACCCTGAGCACTGAGCACCCAGCACCCTGAGCACTGAGCACCCAGCACCCAGAGCACTGAGCACCCAGCACCCTGAGCACTGAGCACCCAGCACCCTGAGTACTGAGCACCCAGCACCCTGAGTACTGAGTACCCAGACCCCGAGCACTGAGGACCCAGCACCCCTAGCACTGAGCACCCAGCACCCTGAGCACTGAGGACCCAGCAGCCCGAGCACTGAGCACCCAGCATCCTGAGCACTGAGTACTGAGCACCCAGCACCCTGAGCACTGAGCACCCAGCACCCTGAGCACTGAGCAACCTGAGGACTGAGCACCCAGCACCCTGAGCACTGAGCACCCAGCACCCTGAATACTGAGCACCCAGCACCCTGAGGACTGAGCACCCAGCACCCTGAGTACTGAGTACTCAGCACCCTGAGCACTGAGCACCCAGCACCCTGAGTACTGATCACCGAGCACCCCGTGCACTGAGCACCCAGCACCCTGTGTACTGAGCACCCAGCACCCTGAATACTGAACACCCAGCACCCTGAGTACTGAGCACCCAGCACCCTGAGCACTGAGCACAAAGCACGCTGAGTACTGAGCACTGAACACCCTGAGTACTGAGCACCGAGTACCCTGACTACTGAGCACCCAGCACGCTGAGTACTGAGCACTGAGCACCCTGAGTACTGAGCACCTAGCACCCTGAGTACTGAGCACCCAGCACCCTGAGCACTGAGCAGCCAGCACCCTCAGCACTGAGCACCCAGCACCCCGAGCACTGAGCACCCAGCACCCTGAGCACTGAGCACCCAACACCCCGAGTACTGAGCACCGAGCACCCCGAGCTCTGAGCAACCAGCACCCTGAGTACTGAGCACCCAGTACCCTGAGTACTGAACACCCCGAGTACTGAGCACCCAGCACCCCGAGCACTGAGCAACCAGCACCCTGAGTACTGAGAACAGATCACCCCGAGCACGGAGCACCCAGGACCCCGAGCACTGAGTACTGAGCACCCAGCACCCTGAGTGCTGAGCACTGAGCACACTGAGCACTGAGCACCCAGCACCCCGAGTACTGAGCACCCAGCACCCTGAGTACTGAGCACCCAGCTGCCTGAGCACTGAGCACTGAGCACCCAGCACCTTGAGCACTGAGCACTGACCACCCAGCACCCCGAGCACTGAGCACCCAGCACCCCGAGCACTGAGCACCCAGCGCCCTGAGCACTGAGCACCCAGCACACTGAGCACTGAGCACCCAGCCCCCTGAGTACTGAGCACCCAGCACCATGAGTACTGAGCACCCAGTACCCTGAGTACTGAGCACTCAGCACCCTGAGTACTGAGCACCGAGCACCCCGAGCACTGAGCACCCAAGACCCTGAACACTGAGCACCCTGAGGACTGAGCACCCAGCACCCTGAGCACTGAGCACCCAGCACCCTGAGTACTGAGCACCGATCACCCTGAGCACTGAGCACCCAGCACCCCGAGCACTGAGCACCCAGCACCCTGAGTACTGAGCACCCAGCACCCTGAGCACTGAGCACCCAGCACCCTGAGTACTGAGCACCCTGAGTACTGAGCACCGATCACCCTGAGCACTGAGGACCCAGCACCCTGAGTACTGAGCACCCAGCACCCTGAGCACTGAGCACCCAGCACCCTGAGCACTGAGCACCCAGCACCCTGAGTACTGAGCACCCAGCACCCTGAGCACGGAGCACCCAGGACCCCGAGCACTGAGTACTGAGCACCCAGCACACTGAGTACTGAGCACCGAGCTCCCTGAGCACTGAGCACCCAGCACCCTGAGCACTGAGCACCCAGCACCCTGAGCACTGAGCACCAGCCCCCTGAGTACTGAGCACCCAGCACGCTGAGTATTGAGCACTCAGCACCCTGAGCACTGAGCACCCAGCACCCTGAGTACTGAGCACCGAGCACCCAGCACCCCGAGCACTGAGCACCCAGCACCCCGAGCACTGAGCATGGAGCACCCCGAGGACTGAGCACCCCGCACCCTGAGCACTGAGCATGGAGCACACCGAGGACTGAGCACCCCGCACCCTGAGCACTGAGCACCCAGCACCTTGAGTACTGAGCACCGAGCACCCCGAGCACTGAGCACCCAGCACCCTGAGTACTGAGCACCCAGCACCCTGAGCACTGAGCACCCAGCACCCTGAGCACTGAGCACCCAGCACCCCGAGCACTGAGCACCCAGCACCCTGAGTACTGAGCACCCAACACCCAGAGTACTGAGCACCCAGCAGCCTGAGAACTGAGCACCCAGCACCCTGAGTACTGAGCACCCAGCGCCCTGAGTACTGAGCACCCAGCACCCTGAGCACTGAGCACTGAGCACCCAGCACCCTGAGCACTGAGCACTGACCACCCAGCACCCCGAGCACTGAGCACCCAGCACCCCGAGCACTGAGCACCCAGCACCCTGAGCACTGAGCACCCAGCACCCTGAGAAATCAGCACCCAGCCCCCTGAGTACTGAGCACCCAGCACCATGAGTACTGAGCACCCAGCACCATGAGTACTGAGCACCCAGCACCCTGAGTACTGAGCACTCAGCACCCCGAGCACTGAGCACCCAGCACCCTGAGCACTGTGCACCCTGAGGACTGAGCACCCAGCAACCTGAGCACTGAGCACCCAGCACCCTGAGTACTGAGCACCGATCACCCTGAGCACTGAGCACCCAGCACCCCGAGCACTGAGCACCCAGCACCCTGAGTACTGAGCACCCAGCACCCTGAGCACTGAGCACCCAGCACCCTGAGTACTGAGCACCCTGAGTACTGAGCAACGATCACCCTGAGCACTGAGCACCCAGCACCCTGAGTACTGAGCACCCAGCACCCTGAGCACTGAGCACCCAGCACCCTGAGCACTGAGCACGCAGCACCCTGAGTTATGAGCACCCAGAACCCTGAGTACTGAGTACAAAGCACCCTGAGCACTGAGCACCCAGCACCCTGAGTACTGAGCACCGAGCACCCTGAGTACTTAGCACCCAGCACCCTGAGTACTGAGCACCCAGCACCCTGAGCACTGAGCACCCAGCACCCTGAGTACTGAGCACCCAGCACCCTGAGGACTGAGCACCCAGCACCCTGAGTACTGAGCACCCAGCACCCTGAGCACTGAGCACCCAGCACCCCGAGCACTGAGCACCCAGCACCCCGAGCACTGAGCACCCAGCACCCCGAGCACTGAGCACCCAGCACCCTGAGCACTGAGCACCCAGCACCCTGAGCACTGAGCACCCAGCACCCTGAGTACTGAGTACTCAGCACCCTGAGCACTGAGCACCCAGCACCCTGAGTACTGATCACCGAGCACCCCGAGCACTGAGCACCCAGCACCCTGAGTACTGAGCACCCAGCACCCTGAGTACTGAACACCCAGCACCCTGAGTACTGAGCACCCAGCACCCTGAGCACTGAGCACAAAGCACGATGAGTACTGAGCACTGAGCACCCTGAGTACTGAGCACCGAGGACCCTGAGCACTGAGCACCCAGCACGCTGAGTACTGAGCACTGAGCACCCTGAGTACTGAGCACCTAGCACCCTGAGTACTGAGCACCCAGCACCCTGAGCACTGAGCAGCCAGCACCCTCAGCACTGAGCACCCAGCACCCTGAGCACTGAGCACTCAGCACCCTGAGCACTGAGAACCCAGCACCCCGAGTACTGAGCAACCAGCACCCCGAGTACTGAGCACCCCGAGTATTGAGCACCCAGCACCCTGAGTACTGAGAACAGATCACCCTGAGTACTGAGCACACAGCACCCTGAGTACTGAGCCCCCAGCACCCTGAGTACTGAGCACCCAGCACCCCGAGCACTGAGCACCCAGCACCCCGAGAATGAGCACCCAGCACCCTGAGTACTGAGCACCCAGTACCCTGAGTACTGAGCACCCCGAGTACTGAGCACCCAGCACCCCGAGCACTGAGCACCCAGCACCCCGAGAATGAGCCCCCAGCACCCTGAGTACTGAGCACCCAGCACCCCGAGCACTGAGCACCCAGCACCCCGAGAATGAGCACCCAGCACCCTGAGTACTGAGCACCCAGCACCCTGAGTACTGAGAACTGTGCACCCCGAGTACTGAGCACCCAGCACCCCGAGCACTGAGCACCCAGCAACCTGAGTACTGAGAACAGACCACCCTGAGTACTGAGCACCCAGCACCCTGAGTACTGAGCCCCCAGCACCCTGAGTACTGAACACCCAGCACCCTGAGCACTGAGCACTGAGCACCCTGAGCACTGAGTACTGAGCACTGAGCACCCTGAGCACTGAGCACCCAGCACCCCGAGTACTGAGCACCCAGCACCCCGAGCACTGAGCACCCAGCGCCCCGAGCACTGAGCACCCAGCACCTCGAGCACTGAGAACTGAGCACCCTGAGCACTGAGCACCCAGCACCCCGAGTACTGAGCACTGAGCACCCTGAGTACTGAGCACCCAGCACCCTGAGTACTGAGCCCCCAGCACCCTGAGTACTGAGCACCCAGCACCCCGAGCACTGAGCACCCAGCATCCCGTGAATGAGCACCCAGCACCCTGAGTACTGAGCACCCAGCACCCCGAGCACGGAGCACCCAGGACCACGAGCACTGAGTACTGAGCACCCAGCACCCTGAGTACTGAGCACCACGCTCCCCGAGCACTGAGCACCCAGCACCCTGAGCACTGTGCACCCAGCACCCTGAGCACTGAGCACCCAGCACCCTGAGTACTGAGCACCCAGCACGCTGAGTACTGAGCACTCAGCACCCAGAGCACTGAGCACCCAGCACCCTGAGTACTGAGCACTGAGCACCCAGCACCCCGAGCACTGAGCACCCAGCACCCTGTGTACTGAGCACTGAGCACCCTGATTACTAAGCACCCAGCACCCTGAGTACTGAGCACCCAGGACCCTGAGCACTGAGCACCGAGCACCCCGAGCACTGAGCACCCAGCACCCTGAGCACTCAGCACCCATCACCCCGATCACTGAGCACCCAGCACCCTGAGCACTGAGCACCCAGCACCCTGAGCACTGAGCACCCAGCACCCAGAGCACTGAGCACCCAGCACCCTGAGCACTGAGCACCCAGCACCCTGAGTACTGAGCACCCAGCACCCTGAGTACTGAGCACCCTGAGTACTGAGCACCGATCACCCTGAGCACTGAGCACCCAGCACCCTGAGTACTGAGCACCCAGCACCCTGAGCACTGAGCACCCAGCACCCTGAGCATTGAGCACCCAGCACCCTGAGTACTGAGCACCCAGAACCCTGAGTACTGAGTTCAAAGCACCCTGAGCACTGAGCACCCAGCACCCTGAGTACTGAGCACGGAGCACCCTGAGTACTGAGCACCCAGAACCCTGAGTACTGAGCACCCAGCACCCTGAGCACTGAGCACCCAGCACCCTGAGTACTGAGCACCCAGCACCCTGAGTACTGAGCACTGATCACCCTGAGCACTGAGCACCCAGCACCCCGAGCACTGAGCACCCAGCACCCTGAGTACTGAGCACCTAGAACCCTGAGCACTGAGCACCGAGCACCCTGAGTACTGAACACCCAGCACCCTGAGCACTGAGGACCCAGCACCCCGAGCACTGAGCACCCAGCACGCTGAGTACTGAGCACTGAGCACCCAGCACCCTGAGTACTGAGCACCCAGCACCCTGAGTACTGAGCACCCAGCACCCCAAGCACTGAGCACTGAGCAACCTGAGTACTGAGCACTGAGCACCCTTAGTACTGAGCACCGAGCACCCTGAGTACTGAGCACCCAGCACCCCGAGCACTGAGCACTGAGCACCCCGAGGACTGAGCACCCAGCACCCTGAGCACTGAGCACCCAGCACCCTGAGCACTGAGGACCCAGCACCCCGAGCACTGAGCACCCAGCACGCTGAGTACTGAGCACTGAGCACCCAGCACCCCGAGTACTGAGCACTGAGCACCCTGAGTACTGAGCACCCAGCACCCTGAGCACTGAGCACCCAGCACCCTGAGTACTGAGCACTGAGAACCCTGAGTACTGAACACTGAGCACCCTGAGTACTGAGCACCCAGCACCCTGATCACTGAGCACGGAGCACCCCGAGGACTGAGCACCCAGCACCCTGAGCACTGAGCACCCAGCACCTTGAGTACTGAGCACCGAGCACCCCGAGCACTGAGCACCCAGCACCCTGAGTACTGAGCACCCAGCACCCTGAGCACTGAGCACCCAGCACCCTGAGCACTGAGCACCCAGCACCCCGAGAACTGAGCACCCAGCACCCTGAGTACTGAGCACCCAACACCCAGAGTACTGAGCACCCAGCACCCTGAGAACTGAGCACCCAGCACCCTGAGTACTGAGCACCCAGCACCCTGAGTACTTAGCACCCAGCACCCTGAGCACTGAGCACTGAGCACCCAGCACCTTGAGCACTGAGCACTGACCACCCAGCACCCCGAGCACTGAGCACCCAGCACCCCGAGCACTGAGCACCCAGCACCCTGAGCACTGAGCACCCAACACCCCGAGTACTGAGCACCGAGCACCCCGAGCTCTGAGCAACCAGCACCCTGAGTACTGAGCACCCAGTACCCTGAGTACTGAACACCCCGAGTACTGAGCACCCAGCACCCCGAGCACTGAGCAACCAGCACCCTGAGTACTGAGAACAGATCACCCCGAGCACGGAGCACCCAGGACCCCGAGCACTGAGTACTGAGCACCCAGCACCCTGAGTACTGAGCACTGAGCACACTGAGCACTGAGCACCCAGCACCCCGAGTACTGAGCACCCAGCACCCTGAGTACTGAGCACCCAGCTGCCTGAGCACTGAGCACTGAGCACCCAGCACCTTGAGCACTGAGCACTGACCACCCAGCACCCCGAGCACTGAGCACCCAGCACCCCGAGCACTGAGCACCCAGCGCCCTGAGCACTGAGCACCCAGCACACTGAGCACTGAGCACCCAGCCCCCTGAGTACTGAGCACCCAGCACCATGAGTACTGAGCACCCAGTACCCTGAGTACTGAGCACTCAGCACCCTGAGTACTGAGCACCGAGCACCCCGAGCACTGAGCACCCAAGACCCTGAACACTGAGCACCCTGAGGACTGAGCACCCAGCACCCTGAGCACTGAGCACCCAGCACCCTGAGTACTGAGCACCGATCACCCTGAGCACTGAGCACCCAGCACCCCGAGCACTGAGCACCCAGCACCCTGAGTACTGAGCACCCAGCACCCTGAGCACTGAGCACCCAGCACCCTGAGTACTGAGCACCCTGAGTACTGAGCACCGATCACCCTGAGCACTGAGGACCCAGCACCCTGAGTACTGAGCACCCAGCACCCTGAGCACTGAGCACCCAGCACCCTGAGCACTGAGCACCCAGCACCCTGAGTACTGAGCACCCAGCACCCTGAGCACGGAGCACCCAGGACCCCGAGCACTGAGTACTGAGCACCCAGCACACTGAGTACTGAGCAGCGAGCTCCCTGAGCACTGAGCACCCAGCACCCTGAGCACTGAGCACCCAGCACCCTGAGCACTGAGCACCAGCCCCCTGAGTACTGAGCACCCAGCACGCTGAGTATTGAGCACTCAGCACCCTGAGCACTGAGCACCCAGCACCCTGAGTACTGAGCACCGAGCACCCAGCACCGCGAGCACTGAGCACCCAGCACCCCGAGCACTGAGCATGGAGCACCCCGAGGACTGAGCACCCCGCACCCTGAGCACTGAGCATGGAGCACCCCGAGGACTGAGCACCCCGCACCCTGAGCACTGAGCACCCAGCACCTTGAGTACTGAGCACCGAGCACCCCGAGCACTGAGCACCCAGCACCCTGAGTACTGAGCACCCAGCACCCTGAGCACTGAGCACCCAGCACCCTGAGCACTGAGCACCCAGCACCCCGAGCACTGAGCACCCAGCACCCTGAGTACTGAGCACCCAACACCCAGAGTACTGAGCACCCAGCAGCCTGAGAACTGAGCACCCAGCACCCTGAGTACTGAGCACCCAGCGCCCTGAGTACTGAGCACCCAGCACCCTGAGCACTGAGCACTGAGCACCCAGCACCCTGAGCACTGAGCACTGACCACCCAGCACCCCGAGCACTGAGCACCCAGCACCCCGAGCACTGAGCACCCAGCACCCTGAGCACTGAGCACCCAGCACCCTGAGCACTCAGCACCCAGCCCCCTGAGTACTGAGCACCCAGCACCATGAGTACTGAGCACCCAGCACCATGAGTACTGAGCACCCAGCACCCTGAGTACTGAGCACTCAGCACCCCGAGCACTGAGCACCCAGCACCCTGAGCACTGTGCACCCTGAGGACTGAGCACCCAGCAACCTGAGCACTGAGCACCCAGCACCCTGAGTACTGAGCACCGATCACCCTGAGCACTGAGCACCCAGCACCCCGAGCACTGAGCACCCAGAACCCTGAGTACTGAGCACCCAGCACCCTGAGCACTGAGCACCCTGCACCCTGAGTACTGAGCACCCTGAGTACTGAGCAACGATCACCCTGAGCACTGAGCACCCAGCACCCTGAGTACTGAGCACCCAGCACCCTGAGCACTGAGCACCCAGCACCCTGAGCACTGAGCACGCAGCACCCTGAGTTATGAGCACCCAGAACCCTGAGTACTGAGTACAAAGCACCCTGAGCACTGAGCACCCAGCACCCTGAGTACTGAGCACCGAGCACCCTGAGTACTTAGCACCCAGCACCCTGAGTACTGAGCACCCAGCACCCTGAGCACTGAGCACCCAGCACCCTGAGTACTGAGCACCCAGCACCCTGAGGACTGAGCACCCAGCACCCTGAGTACTGAGCACCCAGCACCCTGAGCACTGAGCACCCAGCACCCCGAGCACTGAGCACCCAGCACCCCGAGCACTGAGCACCCAGCACCCCGAGCACTGAGCACCCAGCACCCTGAGCACTGAGCACCCAGCACCCTGAGCACTGAGCACCCAGCACCCTGAGTACTGAGTACTCAGCACCCTGAGCACTGAGCACCCAGCACCCTGAGTACTGATCACCGAGCACCCCGAGCACTGAGCACCCAGCACCCTGAGTACTGAGCACCCAGCACCCTGAGTACTGAACACCCAGCACCCTGAGTACTGAGCACCCAGCACCCTGAGCACTGAGCACAAAGCACGATGAGTACTGAGCACTGAGCACCCTGAGTACTGAGCACCGAGGACCCTGAGCACTGAGCACCCAGCACGCTGAGTACTGAGCACTGAGCACCCTGAGTACTGAGCACCTAGCACCCTGAGTACTGAGCACCCAGCACCCTGAGCACTGAGCAGCCAGCACCCTCAGCACTGAGCACCCAGCACCCTGAGCACTGAGCACTCAGCACCCTGAGCACTGAGAACCCAGCACCCCGAGTACTGAGCAACCAGCACCCCGAGTACTGAGCACCCCGAGTATTGAGCACCCAGCACCCTGAGTACTGAGAACAGATCACCCTGAGTTCTGAGCACACAGCACCCTGAGTACTGAGCCCCCAGCACCCTGAGTACTGAGCACCCAGCACCCCGAGCACTGAGCACCCAGCACCCCGAGAATGAGCACCCAGCACCCTGAGTACTGAGCACCCAGTACCCTGAGTACTGAGCACCCCGAGTACTGAGCACCCAGCACCCCGAGCACTGAGCACCCAGCACCCCGAGAATGAGCCCCCAGCACCCTGAGTACTGAGCACCCAGCACCCCGAGCACTGAGCACCCAGCACCCCGAGAATGAGCACCCAGCACCCTGAGTACTGAGCACCCAGCACCCTGAGTACTGAGAACTGTGCACCCCGAGTACTGAGCACCCAGCACCCCGAGCACTGAGCACCCAGCAACCTGAGTACTGAGAACAGACCACCCTGAGTACTGAGCACCCAGCACCCTGAGTACTGAGCCCCCAGCACCCTGAGTACTGAACACCCAGCACCCTGAGCACTGAGCACTGAGCACCCTGAGCACTGAGTACTGAGCACTGAGCACCCTGAGCACTGAGCACCCAGCACCCCGAGTACTGAGCACCCAGCACCCCGAGCACTGAGCACCCAGCGCCCCGAGCACTGAGCACCCAGCACCTCGAGCACTGAGAACTGAGCACCCTGAGCACTGAGCACCCAGCACCCCGAGTACTGAGCACTGAGCACCCTGAGTACTGAGCACCCAGCACCCTGAGTACTGAGCCCCCAGCACCCTGAGTACTGAGCACCCAGCACCCCGAGCACTGAGCACCCAGCATCCCGTGAATGAGCACCCAGCACCCTGAGTACTGAGCACCCAGCACCCCGAGCACGGAGCACCCAGGACCACGAGCACTGAGTACTGAGCACCCAGCACCCTGAGTACTGAGCACCACGCTCCCCGAGCACTGAGCACCCAGCACCCTGAGCACTGTGCACCCAGCACCCTGAGCACTGAGCACCCAGCACCCTGAGTACTGAGCACCCAGCACGCTGAGTACTGAGCACTCAGCACCCAGAGCACTGAGCACCCAGCACCCTGAGTACTGAGCACTGAGCACCCAGCACCCCGAGCACTGAGCACCCAGCACCCTGTGTACTGAGCACTGAGCACCCTGATTACTAAGCACCCAGCACCCTGAGTACTGAGCACCCAGGACCCTGAGCACTGAGCACCGAGCACCCCGAGCACTGAGCACCCAGCACCCTGAGCACTCAGCACCCATCACCCCGATCACTGAGCACCCAGCACCCTGAGCACTGAGCACCCAGCACCCTGAGCACTGAGCACCCAGCACCCAGAGCACTGAGCACCCAGCACCCTGAGCACTGAGCACCCAGCACCCTGAGTACTGAGCACCCAGCACCCTGAGTACTGAGCACCCTGAGTACTGAGCACCGATCACCCTGAGCACTGAGCACCCAGCACCCTGAGTACTGAGCACCCAGCACCCTGAGCACTGAGCACCCAGCACCCTGAGCATTGAGCACCCAGCACCCTGAGTACTGAGCACCCAGAACCCTGAGTACTGAGTTCAAAGCACCCTGAGCACTGAGCACCCAGCACCCTGAGTACTGAGCACGGAGCACCCTGAGTACTGAGCACCCAGAACCCTGAGTACTGAGCACCCAGCACCCTGAGCACTGAGCACCCAGCACCCTGAGTACTGAGCACCCAGCACCCTGAGTACTGAGCACTGATCACCCTGAGCACTGAGCACCCAGCAACCCGAGCACTGAGCACCCAGCACCCTGAGTACTGAGCACCTAGAACCCTGAGCACTGAGCACCGAGCACCCTGAGTACTGAACACCCAGCACCCTGAGCACTGAGCACCCAGCACCCCGAGCACTGAGCACCCAGCACCCTGAGCACCCAGCACCCTGAGCACTGAGCACCCTGAGCACTGAGCACCCTGAGCACTGAGCACTGAGCACCCAGCACACTGAGTACTGAGCACCCAACACTCTGAGCACTGAGCACCCAGCACGCTGAGTACTGAGCACTGAGCACACAGCACCCTGAGCACTGAGCACCCAGAACCCTGAGCACTGAGCACTGAGCACCCAGCACCCCGAACACTGAGCACCCAGCACCCTGAGCACCCAGCACCCTGAGCACTGAGCACCCTGAGTACTGAGCACCCAGCACCCTGAGCACTGAGCACCCAGCACCCTGAGTACAGAGCACCCTGAGTACTGAGCACCGATCACCCTGAGCACTGAGCACCCAGCACCCTGAGTACTGAGCACACAGCACCCTGAGCACTGAGCACCCAGCACCCTGAGCACTGAGCACCCAGCACCCTGAGTACTGAGCACCCAGAACCCTGAGTACTGAGTACAAAGCACCCTGAGCACTGTGCACCCAGCACCCTGAGTACTGAGCACCGAGCACCCTGAGTACTGAGCACCCAGCACCCTGAGTACTGAGCACCCAGCACCCTGAGCACTGAGCACCCAGCACCCTGAGTACTGAGCACCCAGCACCCCGAGCACTGAGCACCCAGCATCCCGTGAATGAGCACCCAGCACCCTGAGTACTGAGCACCCAGCACCCCGAGCACGGAGCACCCAGGACCACGAGCACTGAGTACTGAGCACCCAGCACCCTGAGTACTGAGCACCACGCTCCCCGAGCACTGAGCACCCAGCACCCTGAGCACTGTGCACCCAGCACCCTGAGCACTGAGCACCCAGCACCCTGAGTACTGAGCACCCAGCACGCTGAGTACTGAGCACTCAGCACCCAGAGCACTGAGCACCCAGCACCCTGAGTACTGAGCACTGAGCACCCAGCACCCCGAGCACTGAGCACCCAGCACCCTGTGTACTGAGCACTGAGCACCCTGATTACTAAGCACCCAGCACCCTGAGTACTGAGCACCCAGGACCCTGAGCACTGAGCACCGAGCACCCCGAGCACTGAGCACCCAGCACCCTGAGCACTCAGCACCCATCACCCCGATCACTGAGCACCCAGCACCCTGAGCACTGAGCACCCAGCACCCTGAGCACTGAGCACCCAGCACCCAGAGCACTGAGCACCCAGCACCCTGAGCACTGAGCACCCAGCACCCTGAGTACTGAGCACCCAGCACCCTGAGTACTGAGCACCCTGAGTACTGAGCACCGATCACCCTGAGCACTGAGCACCCAGCACCCTGAGTACTGAGCACCCAGCACCCTGAGCACTGAGCACCCAGCACCCTGAGCATTGAGCACCCAGCACCCTGAGTACTGAGCACCCAGAACCCTGAGTACTGAGTTCAAAGCACCCTGAGCACTGAGCACCCAGCACCCTGAGTACTGAGCACGGAGCACCCTGAGTACTGAGCACCCAGAACCCTGAGTACTGAGCACCCAGCACCCTGAGCACTGAGCACCCAGCACCCTGAGTACTGAGCACCCAGCACCCTGAGTACTGAGCACTGATCACCCTGAGCACTGAGCACCCAGCAACCCGAGCACTGAGCACCCAGCACCCTGAGTACTGAGCACCTAGAACCCTGAGCACTGAGCACCGAGCACCCTGAGTACTGAACACCCAGCACCCTGAGCACTGAGCACCCAGCACCCCGAGCACTGAGCACCCAGCACCCTGAGCACCCAGCACCCTGAGCACTGAGCACCCTGAGCACTGAGCACCCTGAGCACTGAGCACTGAGCACCCAGCACACTGAGTACTGAGCACCCAACACTCTGAGCACTGAGCACCCAGCACGCTGAGTACTGAGCACTGAGCACACAGCACCCTGAGCACTGAGCACCCAGAACCCTGAGCACTGAGCACTGAGCACCCAGCACCCCGAACACTGAGCACCCAGCACCCTGAGCACCCAGCACCCTGAGCACTGAGCACCCTGAGTACTGAGCACCCAGCACCCTGAGCACTGAGCACCCAGCACCCTGAGTACAGAGCACCCTGAGTACTGAGCACCGATCACCCTGAGCACTGAGCACCCAGCACCCTGAGTACTGAGCACACAGCACCCTGAGCACTGAGCGCCCAGCACCCTGAGCACTGAGCACCCAGCACCCTGAGTACTGAGCACCCAGAACCCTGAGTACTGAGTACAAAGCACCCTGAGCACTGTGCACCCAGCACCCTGAGTACTGAGCACCGAGCACCCTGAGTACTGAGCACCCAGCACCCTGAGTACTGAGCACCCAGCACCCTGAGCACTGAGCACCCAGCACCCTGAGTACTGAGCACCCAGCACCCTGAGTACTGAGCACCCAGCACCCTGAGTACTGAGCACCGAGCACCCCGAGCACTGAGCAACCAGCACCCTGAGTACTGAGCACTGAGCACCCTGAGTACTAAGCACTGAACACCCTGAGTACTGAGCACCCAGCACCCTGAGGACTGAGCACCCTGCACCCTGAGCACTGAGCACCCAGCACCCTGAGTAATGAGCACCCAGCACCCAGAGTACTGAGCACCCAGCACCCTGAGCACTGAGCAAGCAGCACCCCGAGCACTGAGCACCCAGCACCCCGAGCACTGAGCACCCAGCACCCTGAGCACTGAGCACCCAGCACCATGAGCACTGAGCACCCAGCACCCTGAGTACTGAGTACTCAGCAGCCTGAGCACTGAGCACCCAGCACCCTGAGTACTGATCACCGAGCACACCGTGCACTGAGCACCCAGCACCCTGAGTACTGAGCACCCAGCACTCTGAATACTGAGCACCCAGCACCCTGAGTACTGAGCACCCAGCACCCTGAGCACTGAGCACAAAGCACGCTGAGTACTGAGCACTGAACACCCTGAGTACTGAGCACCGAGGACCCTGAGCACTGAGGACCCAGCGCCCTGAGTACTGAGCACCCAGTACCCTGAGTACTGAGCACCCCGAGTACTGAGCACCCAGCACCCCGAGCACTGAGCACCCAGCACCCTGAGTACTGAGAACAGATCACCCCGAGCACGGAGCACAAAGGACCCCGAGCACTGAGTACTGAGCACCCAGCACCCTGAGTACTGAGCACCGAGCTCCCCGAGCACTGAGCACCCAGCACCCTGAGTACTGAGCACCCAGCACCCTGAGCACTGAGCACCCAGCACCCTGAGTACTGAGCACCCAGCACGCTGAGTACTGAGCACTCAGCACCCTGAGCACTGAGCACCCAGCACCCTGAGTACTGAGCACTGAGCACCCAGCACCCCGAGCACTGAGCACCCAGCACCCTGTGTACTGAGCACTGAGCACACTGAGTACTAAGCACCCAGCACCCTGAGTACTGAGTACCCAGGACCCTGAGCACTGAGCACCGAGCACCCCGAGCACTGAGCACCCAGCACCCTGAGCACTCAGCACCCAGCACCCCGAGCACTGAGCACCGAGCACCCTGAGTACTGAACACCCAGCACCCTGAGCACTGAGCACTGAGCACCCAGCACCCTGAGCACTGAGCACTGAGCACCCAGCACCCCGAGAACTGAGCACCCAGCACCCTGAGCACTGAGCACCCAGCACACTGAGCACTGAGCACCCAGCACCCTGAGTACTGAGCACCCAGCACCATGAGTACTGAGCACCCAGCACCCTGAGTACTGAGCACCCAGCACCCTGAGCGCTGAGCACTGAGCACCCAGCACCTTGAGCACTGAGCACTGACCACCCAGCACCCCGAGCACTGAGCACCCAGCACCCCGAGCACTGAGCACCCAGCGCCCTGAGCACTGAGCACCCAGCACACTGAGCACTGAGCACCCAGCCCCCTGAGTACTGAGCACCCAGCACCCTGAGTACTGAGCACCCAACACTCTGAGCACTGAGCACCCAGCACGCTGAGTACTGAGCACTGAGCACACAGCACCCTGAGTACTGAGCACCCAGCACCCCGAGCACTGAGCACCCAGTGCCCCGAGCACTGAGCACCCAGCACCCTGAGCACTGAGCACTGAGCACACTGAGCACTGAGCACCCAGCACCCCGAGCACTGAGCACCCAGCACCCCGAGCACTGAGCACCCAGCACCCTGAGCACTGAGCACCCAGCACACTGAGCACTGAGCACCCAGCCCCCTGAGTACTGAGCACCCAGCACCATGAGTACTGAGCACCCAGCACCCTGAGCACAGAGCACCCTGAGGACTGAGCACCCAGCACCCTGAGCACTGAGCTCCCAGCACCCTGAGTACTGAGCACCGATCACCCTGAGCACTGAGCACCCAGCACCCCGAGCACTGAGCACCCAGCACCCTGAGTACTGAGCACCCAGCACCCTGAGTACTGAGCACCCAGCACCCAGAGCACTGAGCACCCAGCACCCCGAGCACGGAGCACCCAGGACCCCGAGCACTGAGTACTGAGCACCCAGCACGCTGAGTACTGAGCACTCAGCACCCTGAGCACTGAGCACCCAGCACCCTGAGTACTGAGCACCCAGCACCCTGTGTACTGAGCACTGAGCACCCTGATTACTAAGCACCCAGCACACTGAGTACTGAGCACCCAGCACCCTGAGCACTGAGCACCGAGCACCCCGAGCACTGAGCACACAGCACCCTGAGCACTCAGCACCCATCACCCCGATCACTGAGCACCCAGCACCCTGAGCACTGAGCACCCAGCACCCTGAGCACTGAGCACCCAGCACCCCGAGCACTGAGCACCCAGCAACCTGAGCACTGAGCACCAAGCACCCTGAGTACTGAGAACCCAGCACCCTGAGTACTGAGCACCCTGAGTACTGAGCACCGATCACCCTGAGCACTGAGCACCCAGCACCCTGAGTACTGAGCACCCAGCACCCTGAGCACTGAGCACCCAGCACCCTGAGCATTGAGCACCCAGCACCCTGAGTACTGAGCACCCAGAACCCTGAGTACTGAGTACAAAGCACCCTGAGCACTGAGCACCCAGCACCCTGATTACTGAGCACGGAGCACCCTGAGTACTGAGCACCCAGCACCCTGAGTACTGAGCACCCAGCACCCTGAGCACTGAGCACCCAGCACCCTGAGTACTGAGCACCCAGCACCATGAGTACTGAGCACTGATCACCCTGAGCACTGAGCACCCAGCACCCCGAGCACTGAGCACACAGCACCCTGAGCACTCAGCACCCAGCACCCCGAGCACTGAGCAACGAGCACCCTGAGTACTGAACACCCAGCACCCTGAGCACTGAGCACTGAGCACCCAGCACCCTGAGCACTGAGCACTGAGCACCCAGCACCCCGAGAACTGAGCACCCAGCACCCTGAGCACTGAGCACCCAGCACACTGAGCACTGAGCACCCAGCCCCCTGAGTACTGAGCACCCAGCACCATGAGTACTGAGCACCCAGCACCCTGAGTACTGAGCACCCAGCACCCTGAGCGCTGAGCACTGAGCACCCAGCACCTTGAGCACTGAGCACTGACCACCCAGCACCCCGAGCACTGAGCACCCAGCACCCCGAGCACTGAGCACCCAGCGCCCTGAGCACTGAGCACCCAGCACACTGAGCACTGAGCACCCAGCCCCCTGAGTACTGAGCACCCAGCACCCTGAGTACTGAGCACCCAACACTCTGAGCACTGAGCACCCAGCACGCTGAGTACTGAGCACTGAGCACACAGCACCCTGAGTACTGAGCACCCAGCACCCCGAGCACTGAGCACCCAGTGCCCCGAGCACTGAGCACCCAGCACCCTGAGCACTGAGCACTGAGCACACTGAGCACTGAGCACCCAGCACCCCGAGCACTGAGCACCCAGCACCCCGAGCACTGAGCACCCAGCTCCCTGAGCACTGAGCACCCAGCACACTGAGCACTGAGCACCCAGCCCCCTGAGTACTGAGCACCCAGCACCATGAGTACTGAGCACCCAGCACCCTGAGCACAGAGCACCCTGAGGACTGAGCACCCAGCACCCTGAGCACTGAGCTCCCAGCACCCTGAGTACTGAGCACCGATCACCCTGAGCACTGAGCACCCAGCACCCCGAGCACTGAGCACCCAGCACCCTGAGTACTGAGCACCCAGCACCCTGAGTACTGAGCACCCAGGACCCAGAGCACTGAGCACCCAGCACCCCGAGCACGGAGCACCCAGGACCCCGAGCACTGAGTACTGAGCACCCAGCACGCTGAGTACTGAGCACTCAGCACCCTGAGCACTGAGCACCCAGCACCCTGAGTACTGAGCACCCAGCACCCTGTGTACTGAGCACTGAGCACCCTGATTACTAAGCACCCAGCACACTGAGTACTGAGCACCCAGCACCCTGAGCACTGAGCACCGAGCACCCCGAGCACTGAGCACACAGCACCCTGAGCACTCAGCACCCATCACCCCGATCACTGAGCACCCAGCACCCTGAGCACTGAGCACCCAGCACCCTGAGCACTGAGCACCCAGCACCCCGAGCACTGAGCACCCAGCAACCTGAGCACTGAGCACCAAGCACCCTGAGTACTGAGAACCCAGCACCCTGAGTACTGAGCACCCTGAGTACTGAGCACCGATCACCCTGAGCACTGAGCACCCAGCACCCTGAGTACTGAGCACCCAGCACCCTGAGCACTGAGCACCCAGCACCCTGAGCATTGAGCACCCAGCACCCTGAGTACTGAGCACCCAGAACCCTGAGTACTGAGTACAAAGCACCCTGAGCACTGAGCACCCAGCACCCTGATTACTGAGCACGGAGCACCCTGAGTACTGAGCACCCAGCACCCTGAGTACTGAGCACCCAGCACCCTGAGCACTGAGCACCCAGCACCCTGAGTACTGAGCACCCAGCACCCTGAGTACTGAGCACTGATCACCCTGAGCACTGAGCACCCAGCACCCCGAGCACTGAGCACCCAGCACCCTGAGTACTGAGCACCTAGCACCCTGAGCACTGAGCACCGAGCACCCTGAGTACTGAACACACAGCACCCTGAGCACTGAGCACTGAGCACCCTGCACCCTGAGCACTGAGCACTGAGCACCCAGCACCCCGAGCACTGAGCACCCAGCACCCTGAGCAACCAGCACCCTGAGCACTGAGCACCCTGAGCACTGAGCACCCTGAGCACTGAGCACTGAGCACCCAGCACCCTGAGCACTGAGCACCCAGCACCCTGAGTACTGAGCACCCTCAGTACTGAGCACCGATCACACTGAGCACTGAGCACCCAGCACCCTGAGTACTGAGCACCCAGCACCCTGAGTACGGAGCACCCAGCACCCTGAGTACTGAGCACCCAGCACCCTGAGTACTGAGCACTGAGCACCACGAGCACTGAGCAACCAGCACCCTGAGTACTTAGCACTGAGCACCCTGAGTACTAAGCACCGAACACCCTGAGTACTGAGCACCCAGCACCCTGAGGACTGAGCACCCAGCACCCTGAGCACTGAGCACCCAGCACCCTGAGTAATGAGCACCCAACACCCTGAGTACTGAGCACCCAGCACCCTGAGCACTGAGCACCCAGCACCCCGAGCACTGAGCACCCAGCACCCCGAGCACTGAGCACCCAGCACCCTGAGCACTGAGCACCCAGCACCCTGAGTACTGAGCACCCAGCACCCTGAGTACTGAGTACTCAGCACCCTGAGCACTGAGCACCCAGCACCCTGAGTACTGATCACCGAGCACCCCGTGCACTGAGCACCCAGCACCCTGTGTACTGAGCACCCAGCACCCTGAATACTGAGCACCCAGCACCCTGAGTACTGAGCACCCATCACCCTGAGCACTGAGCACAAAGCACGCTGAGTACTGAGCACTGAACACCCTGAGTACTGAGCACCGAGGACCCTGACTACTGAGCACCCAGCACGCTGAGTACTGAGCACTGAGCACCCTGAGTACTGAGCACCCAGCACCCTGAGTACTGAGAACAGATCACCCTGAGTACTGAGCACCCAGCACCCTGAGTACTGAGCCCCCAGCACCCTGAGTACTGAGCACCCAGCACCCCGAGCACTGAGCACCCAGTACCCCGAGAATGAGCACCCAGCACCCTGAGTACTGAGAACCGAGCACCCTGAGTACTAAGCACCCAGCACCCTGAGTACTGAGCCCCCAGCACCCTGAGTACTGAGCACCCAGCACCCCGAGCACTGAGCACCCAGCACCCCGAGAATGAGCACCCAGCACCCTGAGTACTGAGCACCCAGCACCCCGAGCACGGAGCACCCAGGACCCCGAGCACTGAGTACTGGGCACCCAGCACCCTGAGTACTGAGCACCGAGCTCCCCAAGCACTGAGCACCCAGCACCCTGAGCACTGAGCACCCAGCACCCTGAGCACTGAGCACCCAGCACCCTGAGTACTGAGCACCCAGCACGCTGAGTACTGAGCACTCAGCACCCTGATCACTGAGCACCCAGCACCCTGAGTACTGAGCACCCAGCACCCTGTGTACTGAGCACTGAGCACCCTGATTACTAAGCACCCAGCACACTGAGTACTGAGCACCCAGGACCCAGAGCACTGAGCACCCAGCACCCCGAGCACGGAGCACCCAGGACCCCGAGCACTGAGTACTGAGCACCCAGCACGCTGAGTACTGAGCACTCAGCACCCTGAGCACTGAGCACCCAGCACCCTGAGTACTGAGCACCCAGCACCCTGTGTACTGAGCACTGAGCACCCTGATTACTAAGCACCCAGCACACTGAGTACTGAGCACCCAGCACCCTGAGCACTGAGCACCGAGCACCCCGAGCACTGAGCACCCAGCACCCTGAGCACTGAGCACCCAGCACCCTGAGCACTGAGCACCCAGCACCCCGAGCACTGAGCACCCAGCAACCTGAGCACTGAGCACCAAGCACCCTGAGTACTGAGAACCCAGCACCCTGAGTACTGAGCACCCTGAGTACTGAGCACCGATCACCCTGAGCACTGAGCACCCAGCACCCTGAGTACTGAGCACCCAGCACCCTGAGCACTGAGCACCCAGCACCCTGAGCATTGAGCACCCAGCACCCTGAGTACTGAGCACCCAGAACCCTGAGTACTGAGTACAAAGCACCCTGAGCACTGAGCACCCAGCACCCTGATTACTGAGCACGGAGCACCCTGAGTACTGAGCACCCAGCACCCTGAGTACTGAGCACCCAGCACCCTGAGCACTGAGCACCCAGCACCCTGAGTACTGAGCACCCAGCACCCTGAGTACTGAGCACTGATCACCCTGAGCACTGAGCACCCAGCACCCCGAGCACTGAGCACCCAGCACCCTGAGTACTGAGCACCTAGCACCCTGAGCACTGAGCACCGAGCACCCTGAGTACTGAACACACAGCACCCTGAGCACTGAGCACTGAGCACCCTGCACCCTGAGCACTGAGCACTGAGCACCCAGCACCCCGAGCACTGAGCACCCAGCACCCTGAGCAACCAGCACCCTGAGCACTGAGCACCCTGAGCACTGAGCACCCTGAGCACTGAGCACTGAGCACCCAGCACCCTGAGTACTGAGCACCCAACACTCTGAGCACTGAGCACCCAGCACGCTGAGTACTGATCACTGAGCACACAGCACCCTGAGCACTGAGCACCCAGCACCTTGAGCACTGAGCACTGAGCACCCAGCACCCCGAGCACTGAGCACCCAGCACCCTGAGCACCCAGCACCCTGAGCAATGAGCACCCTGAGTACTGAGCACCCAGCACCCTGAGCACTGAGCACCCAGCACCCTGAGTACTGAGCACCCTCAGTACTGAGCACCGATCACACTGAGCACTGAGCACCCAGCACCCTGAGTACTGAGCACCCAGCACCCTGAGTACGGAGCACCCAGCACCCTGAGTACTGAGCACCCAGCACCCTGAGTACTGAGCACTGAGCACCACGAGCACTGAGCAACCAGCACCCTGAGTACTTAGCACTGAGCACCCTGAGTACTAAGCACCGAACACCCTGAGTACTGAGCACCCAGCACCCTGAGGACTGAGCACCCAGCACCCTGAGCACTGAGCACCCAGCACCCTGAGTAATGAGCACCCAACACCCTGAGTACTGAGCACCCAGCACCCTGAGCACTGAGCACCCAGCACCCCGAGCACTGAGCACCCAGCACCCCGAGCACTGAGCACCCAGCACCCTGAGCACTGAGCACCCAGCACCCTGAGTACTGAGCACCCAGCACCCTGAGTACTGAGTACTCAGCACCCTGAGCACTGAGCACCCAGCACCCTGAGTACTGATCACCGAGCACCCCGTGCACTGAGCACCCAGCACCCTGTGTACTGAGCACCCAGCACCCTGAATACTGAGCACCCAGCACCCTGAGTACTGAGCACCCATCACCCTGAGCACTGAGCACAAAGCACGCTGAGTACTGAGCACTGAACACCCTGAGTACTGAGCACCGAGGACCCTGACTACTGAGCACCCAGCACGCTGAGTACTGAGCACTGAGCACCCTGAGTACTGAGCACCCAGCACCCTGAGTACTGAGAACAGATCACCCTGAGTACTGAGCACCCAGCACCCTGAGTACTGAGCCCCCAGCACCCTGAGTACTGAGCACCCAGCACCCCGAGCACTGAGCACCCAGTACCCCGAGAATGAGCACCCAGCACCCTGAGTACTGAGAACCGAGCACCCTGAGTACTAAGCACCCAGCACCCTGAGTACTGAGCCCCCAGCACCCTGAGTACTGAGCACCCAGCACCCCGAGCACTGAGCACCCAGCACCCCGAGAATGAGCACCCAGCACCCTGAGTACTGAGCACCCAGCACCCCGAGCACGGAGCACCCAGGACCCCGAGCACTGAGTACTGAGCACCCAGCACCCTGAGTACTGAGCACCGAGCTCCCCAAGCACTGAGCACCCAGCACCCTGAGCACTGAGCACCCAGCACCCTGAGCACTGAGCACCCAGCACCCTGAGTACTGAGCACCCAGCACGCTGAGTACTGAGCACTCAGCACCCTGATCACTGAGCACCCAGCACCCTGAGTACTGAGCACCCAGCACCCTGTGTACTGAGCACTGAGCACCCTGATTACTAAGCACCCAGCACACTGAGTACTGAGCACCCAGGACCCTGAGCACTGAGCACCGAGCACCCCGAGCACTGAGCACACAGCACCCTGAGCACTCAGCACCCATCACCCCGAACACTGAGCACCCAGCACCCTGAGCACTGAGCACCCAGCACCCTGAGTACTGAGCACCCAGCAACCTGAGCACTGAGCACCCAGCACCCTGAGCATTGAGCACCCAGCACCCTGAGTACTGAGCACCCAGAACCCTGAGTACTGTGTACAAAGCACCCTGAGCACTGAGCACCCTGCACTCTGAGTACTGAGCACGGAGCACCCTGAGTACTGAGCACCCAGCACCCTGAGTACTGAGCACCCAGCACCCTGAGCACTGAGCACCCAGCACCCTGAGTACTGAGCACCCAGCACCCTGAGTACTGAGCACTGATCACCCTGAGCACTGAGCACCCAGCACCCCGAGCACTGAGCACCCAGCACCCTGAGTACTGAGCACCTAGCACCCTGAGCACTGAGCACCGAGCACCCTGAGTACTGAACACCCAGCACCCTGAGCACTGAGCACTGAGCACCCAGCACCCTGAGCACTGAGCACTGAGCACCCAGCACCCTGAGCAATGAGCACCCAGCACCCTGAGCAACTAGCACCCTGAGCACTGAGCACCCTGAGCACTGAGCACCCTGAGCACTGAGCACTGAGCACCCTGAGTACTAAGCACCGAACACCCTGAGTACTGAGCACCCAGCACCCTGAGGACTGAGCACCCAGCACCCTGAGCACTGAGCACCCAGCACCCTGAGTAATGAGCACCCAACACCCTGAGTACTGAGCACCCAGCACCCTGAGCACTGAGCACCCAGCACCCCGAGCACTGAGCACCCAGCACCCCGAGCACTGAGCACCCAGCACCCTGAGCACTGAGCACCCAGCACCCTGAGTACTGAGCACCCAGCACCCTGAGTACTGAGTACTCAGCACCCTGAGCACTGCGCACCCAGCACCCTGAGTACTGATCACCGAGCACCCCGTGCACTGAGCACCCAGCACCCTGTGTACTGAGCACCCAGCACCCTGAATACTGAGCACCCAGCACCCTGAGTACTGAGCACCCATCACCCTGAGCACTGAGCACAAAGCACGCTGAGTACTGAGCACTGAACACCCTGAGTACTGAGCACCGAGGACCCTGACTACTGAGCACCCAGCACGCTGAGTACTGAGCACTGAGCACCCTGAGTACTGAGCACCCAGCACCCTGAGTACTGAGAACAGATCACCCTAAGTACTGAGCACCCAGCACCCTGAGTACTGAGCCCCCAGCACCCTGAGTACTGAGCACCCAGCACCCCGAGCACTGAGCACCCAGTACACCGAGAATGAGCACCCAGCACCCTGAGTACTGAGAACCGAGCACCCTGAGTACTGAGCACCCAGCACCCTGAGTACTGAGCCCCCAGCACCCTGAGTACTGAGCACCCAGCACCCGGAGCACTGAGCACCCAGCACCCCGAGAATGAGCACCCAGCACCCTGAGTACTGAGCACCCAGCACCCCGAGCACGGAGCACCCAGGACCCCGAGCACTGAGTACTGAGCACCCAGCACCCTGAGTACTGAGCACCGAGCTCCCCAAGCACTGAGCACCCAGCACCCTGAGCACTGAGCACCCAGCACCCTGAGCACTGAGCACCCAGCACCCTGAGTACTGAGCACCCAGCACGCTGAGTACTGAGCAGTCAGCACCCTGAGCACTGAGCACCCAGCACCCTGAGTACTGAGCACCCAGCACCCTGTGTACTGAGCACTGAGCACCCTGATTACTAAGCACCCAGCACACTGAGTACTGAGCACCCAGGTCCCTGAGCACTGAGCACCGAGCACCCCGAGCACTGATCACACAGCACCCTGAGCACTCAGCACCCATCACCCCGAACACTGAGCACCCAGCACCCTGAGCACTGAGCACCCAGCACCCTGAGCACTGAGCACCCAGCACCCTGAGCACTGAGCACCCAGCACCCTGAGCACTGAGCACCCAGCACCCTGAGTACTGAGCACCCAGCACCCTGAGTACTGAGCACCCTGAGTACTGAGCACCGATCACCCTGAGCACTGAGCACCCAGCACCCTGAGTACTGAGCACCCAGCACCCTGAGCACTGAGCACCCAGCACCCTGAGCATTGAGCACCCAGCACCCTGAGTACTGAGCACCCAGAACCCTGAGTACTGAGTATAAAGCACCCTGAGCACTGAGCACCCAGCACTCTGAGTACTGAGCACGGAGCACCCTGAGTGCTGAGCACCCAGCACCCTGAGTACTGAGCACCCAGCACCCTGAGCACTGAGCACCCAGCACCCTGAGTACTGAGCACCCAGCACCCTGAGTACTGAGCACTGATCACCCTGAGCACTGAGCACCCAGCACCCTGAGCACTGAGCACCCAGCACCCTGAGTACTGAGCACCTAGCACCCTGAGCACTGAGCACCGAGCACCCTGAGTACTGAACACCCAGCACCCTGAGCACTGAGCACTGAGCACCCAGCACCCTGAGCACTGAGCACTGAGCACCCAGCACCCCGAGCAATGAGCACCCTGAGCACTGAGCACTGAGCACCCAGCACCCTGAGTACTGAGCACCCAACACTCTGAGCACTGAGCACCCAGCTCGCTGAGTACTGAGCACTGAGCACACAGCACCCTGAGCACTGAGCACCCAGCACCCTGAGCACTGAGCACTGAGCACCCAGCACCCCGAGCACTGAGCACCCAGCACCCTGAGCACCCAGCACCCTGAGCAATGAGCACCCTGAGTACTGAGCACCCAGCACCCTGAGCACTGAGCACCCAGCACCCTGAGTACTGAGCACCCTCAGTACTGAGCACCGATCACACTGAGCACTGAGCACCCAGCACCCTGAGTACTGAGCACACACCACCCTGAGCACTGAGCACCCAGCACCCTGAACACTGAGCACCCAGCACCCTGAGTACTGAGCACCCAGAACCCTGAGTACTGACTACAAAGCACCCTGAGCACTGAGCACCCAGCACCCTGAGTACTGAGCACCGAGCACCCTGAGAACTGAGCACCCAGCACCCTGAGTACTGAGCACCCAGCACCCTGAGTACTGAGAACAGATCACCCTGAGTACTGAGCACCCAGCACCCTGAGTACTGAGCCCCCAGCACCCTGAGTACTGAGCACCCAGCACCCCGAGCACTGAGCACCCAGTACCCCGAGAATGAGCACCCAGCACCCTGAGTACTGAGAACCGAGCACCCTGAGTACTAAGCACCCAGCACCCTGAGTACTGAGCCCCCAGCACCCTGAGTACTGAGCACCCAGCACCCCGAGCACTGAGCACCCAGCACCCCGAGAATGAGCACCCAGCACCCTGAGTACTGAGCACCCAGCACCCCGAGCACGGAGCACCCAGGACCCCGAGCACTGAGTACTGAGCACCCAGCACCCTGAGTACTGAGCACCGAGCTCCCCAAGCACTGAGCACCCAGCACCCTGAGCACTGAGCACCCAGCACCCTGAGCACTGAGCACCCAGCACCCTGAGTACTGAGCACCCAGCACGCTGAGTACTGAGCACTCAGCACCCTGATCACTGAGCACCCAGCACCCTGAGTACTGAGCACCCAGCACCCTGTGTACTGAGCACTGAGCACCCTGATTACTAAGCACCCAGCACACTAAGTACTGAGCACCCAGGACCCTGAGCACTGAGCACCGAGCACCCCGAGCACTGAGCACACAGCACCCTGAGCACTCAGCACCCATCACCCCGAACACTGAGCACCCAGCACCCTGAGCACTGAGCACCCAGCACCCTGAGTACTGAGCACCCAGCAACCTGAGCACTGAGCACCCAGCACCCTGAGCATTGAGCACCCAGCACCCTGAGTACTGAGCACCCAGAACCCTGAGTACTGAGTACAAAGCACCCTGAGCACTGAGCACCCTGCACTCTGAGTACTGAGCACGGAGCACCCTGAGTACTGAGCACCCAGCACCCTGAGTACTGAGCACCCAGCACCCTGAGCACTGAGCACCCAGCACCCTGAGTACTGAGCACCCAGCACCCTGAGTACTGAGCACTGATCACCCTGAGCACTGAGCACCCAGCACCCCGAGCACTGAGCACCCAGCACCCTGAGTACTGAGCACCTAGCACCCTGAGCACTGAGCACCGAGCACCCTGAGTACTGAACACCCAGCACCCTGAGCACTGAGCACTGAGCACCCAGCACCCTGAGCACTGAGCACTGAGCACCCAGCACCCTGAGCAATGAGCACCCAGCACCCTGAGCAACTAGCACCCTGAGCACTGAGCACCCTGAGCACTGAGCACCCTGAGCACTGAGCACTGAGCACCCTGAGTACTAAGCACCGAACACCCTGAGTACTGAGCACCCAGCACCCTGAGGACTGAGCACCCAGCACCCTGAGCACTGAGCACCCAGCACCCTGAGTAATGAGCACCCAACACCCTGAGTACTGAGCACCCAGCACCCTGAGCACTGAGCACCCAGCACCCCGAGCACTGAGCACCCAGCACCCCGAGCACTGAGCACCCAGCACCCTGAGCACTGAGCACCCAGCACCCTGAGTACTGAGCACCCAGCACCCTGAGTACTGAGTACTCAGCACCCTGAGCACTGCGCACCCAGCACCCTGAGTACTGATCACCGAGCACCCCGTGCACTGAGCACCCAGCACCCTGTGTACTGAGCACCCAGCACCCTGAATACTGAGCACCCAGCACCCTGAGTACTGAGCACCCATCACCCTGAGCACTGAGCACAAAGCACGCTGAGTACTGAGCACTGAACACCCTGAGTACTGAGCACCGAGGACCCTGACTACTGAGCACCCAGCACGCTGAGTACTGAGCACTGAGCACCCTGAGTACTGAGCACCCAGCACCCTGAGTACTGAGAACAGATCACCCTAAGTACTGAGCACCCAGCACCCTGAGTACTGAGCCCCCAGCACCCTGAGTACTGAGCACCCAGCACCCCGAGCACTGAGCACCCAGTACACCGAGAATGAGCACCCAGCACCCTGAGTACTGAGAACCGAGCACCCTGAGTACTGAGCACCCAGCACCCTGAGTACTGAGCCCCCAGCACCCTGAGTACTGAGCACCCAGCACCCGGAGCACTGAGCACCCAGCACCCCGAGAATGAGCACCCAGCACCCTGAGTACTGAGCACCCAGCACCCCGAGCACGGAGCACCCAGGACCCCGAGCACTGAGTACTGAGCACCCAGCACCCTGAGTACTGAGCACCGAGCTCCCCAAGCACTGAGCACCCAGCACCCTGAGCACTGAGCACCCAGCACCCTGAGCACTGAGCACCCAGCACCCTGAGTACTGAGCACCCAGCACGCTGAGTACTGAGCAGTCAGCACCCTGAGCACTGAGCACCCAGCACCCTGAGTACTGAGCACCCAGCACCCTGTGTACTGAGCACTGAGCACCCTGATTACTAAGCACCCAGCACACTGAGTACTGAGCACCCAGGTCCCTGAGCACTGAGCACCGAGCACCCCGAGCACTGATCACACAGCACCCTGAGCACTCAGCACCCATCACCCCGAACACTGAGCACCCAGCACCCTGAGCACTGAGCACCCAGCACCCTGAGCACTGAGCACCCAGCACCCTGAGCACTGAGCACCCAGCACCCTGAGCACTGAGCACCCAGCACCCTGAGTACTGAGCACCCAGCACCCTGAGTACTGAGCACCCTGAGTACTGAGCACCGATCACCCTGAGCACTGAGCACCCAGCACCCTGAGTACTGAGCACCCAGCACCCTGAGCACTGAGCACCCAGCACCCTGAGCATTGAGCACCCAGCACCCTGAGTACTGAGCACCCAGAACCCTGAGTACTGAGTATAAAGCACCCTGAGCACTGAGCACCCAGCACTCTGAGTACTGAGCACGGAGCACCCTGAGTGCTGAGCACCCAGCACCCTGAGTACTGAGCACCCAGCACCCTGAGCACTGAGCACCCAGCACCCTGAGTACTGAGCACCCAGCACCCTGAGTACTGAGCACTGATCACCCTGAGCACTGAGCACCCAGCACCCTGAGCACTGAGCACCCAGCACCCTGAGTACTGAGCACCTAGCACCCTGAGCACTGAGCACCGAGCACCCTGAGTACTGAACACCCAGCACCCTGAGCACTGAGCACTGAGCACCCAGCACCCTGAGCACTGAGCACTGAGCACCCAGCACCCCGAGCAATGAGCACCCTGAGCACTGAGCACTGAGCACCCAGCACCCTGAGTACTGAGCACCCAACACTCTGAGCACTGAGCACCCAGCTCGCTGAGTACTGAGCACTGAGCACACAGCACCCTGAGCACTGAGCACCCAGCACCCTGAGCACTGAGCACTGAGCACCCAGCACCCCGAGCACTGAGCACCCAGCACCCTGAGCACCCAGCACCCTGAGCAATGAGCACCCTGAGTACTGAGCACCCTGAGTACTGAGCACCCAGCACCCTGAGCACTGAGCACCCAGCACCCTGAGTACTGAGCACCCTCAGTACTGAGCACCGATCACACTGAGCACTGAGCACCCAGCACCCTGAGTACTGAGCACACACCACCCTGAGCACTGAGCACCCAGCACCCTGAACACTGAGCACCCAGCACCCTGAGTACTGAGCACCCAGAACCCTGAGTACTGACTACAAAGCACCCTGAGCACTGAGCACCCAGCACCCTGAGTACTGAGCACCGAGCACCCTGAGAACTGAGCACCCAGCACCCTGAGTACTGAGCACCCAGCACCCTGAGCACTGAGCACCCAGCACCCTGAGTACTGAGCACCCAGCACCCTGAGTACTGAGCACCCAGCACCCTGAGTACGGAGCACCCAGCACCCTGAGTACTGAGCACCCAGCACCCTGAGTACTGAGCACCGAGCACCCCGAGCACTGAGCAACCAGCACCCTGAGTACTGAGCACTGAGCACCCTGAGTACTAAGCACCGAACACCCTGAGTACTGAGCACCCAGCACCCTGAGGACTGAGCACCCAGCACCCTGAGCACTGAGCACCCAGCACCCTGAGTAATGAGCACCCAACACCCTGAGTACTGAGCACCCAGCACCCTGAGCACTGAGCACCCAGCACCCCGAGCACTGAGCACCCAGCACCCCGAGCACTGAGCACCCAGCACCCTGAGCACTGAGCACCCAGCACCCTGAGTACTGAGCACCCAGCACCCTGAGTACTGAGTACTCAGAACCCTGAGCACTGAGCACCCAGCACCCTGAGTACTGATCACCGAGCACCCCGTGCACTGAGCACCCAGCACCCTGTGTACTGAGCACCCAGCACCCTGAATACTGAGCACCCAGCACCCTGAGTACTGAGCACCCAGCACCCTGAGCACTGAGCACAAAGCACGCTGAGTACTGTGCACTGAACACCCTGAGTACTGAGCACCGAGGACCCTGACTACTGAGCACCCAGCACGCTGAGTACTGAGCACTGAGCACCCTGAGTACTGAGCACCTAGCACCCTGAGTACTGAGCACCCAGCACCCTGAGCACTGAGCACCCAGCACCCTCAGCACTGAGCACCCAGCACCCCGAGCACTGAGCACCCAGCACCCTGAGCACTGAGCACCCAGCACCCCGAGTACTGAGCACCGAGCACCCCGAGCTCTGAGCACCCAGCACCCTGAGTACTGAGCACCCAGTACCCTGAGTACTGAGCACCCCGAGTACTGAGCACCCAGCACCCTGAGCACTGAGCAACCAGCACCCTGAGTACTGAGAACAGATCACCCCGAGCACGGAGCACCCAGGACCCCGAGCACTGAGTACTGAGCACCCAGCACCCTGAGTACTGAGAACCGAGCTCCCCGAGCACTGAGCACCCAGCACCCTGAGCACTGAGCACCCAGCACCCTGAGCACTGAGCACCCAGCACCCTGAGTACTGAGCACCCAGCACCCTGTGTACTGAGCACTGAGCAGCCTGATTACTAAGCACCCAGCACACTGAGTACTGAGCACCCAGGTCCCTGAGCACTGAGCACCGAGCACCCCGAGCACTGATCACACAGCACCCTGAGCACTCAGCACCCATCACCCCGAACACTGAGCACCCAGCACCCTGAGCACTGAGCACCCAGCACCCTGAGCACTGAGCACCCAGCACCCCGAGCACTGAGCACCCAGCACCCTGAGCACTGAGCACCCAGCACCCTGAGTACTGAGCACCCAGCACCCTGAGTACTGAGCACCCTGAGTACTGAGCACCGATCACCCTGAGCACTGAGCACCCAGCACCCTGAGTACTGAGCACCCAGCACCCTGAGCACTGAGCACCCAGCACCCTGAGCATTGAGCACCCAGCACCCTGAGTACTGAGCACCCAGAACCCTGAGTACTGAGTACAAAGCACCCTGAGCACTGAGCACCCAGCACTCTGAGTACTGAGCACGGAGCACCCTGAGTGCTGAGCACCCAGCACCCTGAGTACTGAGCACCCAGCACCCTGAGCACTGAGCACCCAGCACCCTGAGTACTGAGCACCCAGCACCCTGAGTACTGAGCACTGATCACCCTGAGCACTGAGCACCCAGCACCCTGAGCACTGAGCACCCAGTACCCTGAGTACTGAGCACTCAGCACCCTGAGCACTGAACACCCAGCACCCTGAGTACTGAGCACCCAGCACCCTGTGTACTGAGCACTGAGCACCCTGATTACTAAGCACCCAGCACACTGAGTACTGAGCACCCAGGTCCCTGAGCACTGAGCACCGAGCACCCCGAGCACTGATCACACAGCACCCTGAGCACTCAGCACCCATCACCCCGAACACTGAGCACCCAGCACCCTGAGCACTGAGCACCCAGCACCCTGAGCACTGAGCACCCAGCACCCCGAGCACTGAGCACCCAGCACCCTGAGCACTGAGCACCCAGCACCCTGAGTACTGAGCACCCAGCACCCTGAGTACTGAGCACCCTGAGTACTGAGCACCGATCACCCTGAGCACTGAGCACCCAGCACCCTGAGTAATGAGCACCCAGCACCCTGAGCACTGAGCACCCAGCACCCTGAGCATTGAGCACCCAGCACCCTGAGTACTGAGCACCCAGAACCCTGAGTACTGAGTACAAAGCACCCTGAGCACTGAGCACCCAGCACTCTGAGTACTGAGCACGGAGCACCCTGAGTGCTGAGCACCCAGCACCCTGAGTACTGAGCACCCAGCACCCTGAGCACTGAGCACCCAGCACCCTGAGTACTGAGCACCCAGCACCCTGAGTACTGAGCACTGATCACCCTGAGCACTGAGCACCCAGCACCCTGAGCACTGAGCACCCAGCACCCTGAGTACTGAGCACCTAGCACCCTGAGCACTGAGCACCGAGCACCCTGAGTACTGAACACCCAGCACCCTGAGCACTGAGCACTGAGCACCCAGCACCCTGAGCACTGAGCACTGAGCACCCAGCACCCCGAGCAATGAGCACCCTGAGCACTGAGCACTGAGCACCCAGCACCCTGAGTACTGAGCACCCAACACTCTGAGCACTGAGCACCCAGCTCGCTGAGTACTGAGCACTGAGCACACAGCACCCTGAGCACTGAGCACCCAGCACCCTGAGCACTGAGCACTGAGCACCCAGCACCCCGAGCACTGAGCACCCAGCACCCTGAGCACCCAGCACCCTGAGCAATGAGCACCCTGAGTACTGAGCACCCAGCACCCTGAGCACTGAGCACCCAGCACCCTGAGTACTGAGCACCCTCAGTACTGAGCACCGATCACACTGAGCACTGAGCACCCAGCACCCTGAGTACTGAGCACTCACCACCCTGAGCACTGAGCACCCAGCACCCTGAGCACTGAGCACCCAGCACCCTGAGTACTGAGCACCCAGAACCCTGAGTACTGAGTACAAAGCACCCTGAGCACTGAGCACCCAGCACCCTGAGTACTGAGCACCGAGCACCCTGAGAACTGAGCACCCAGCACCCTGAGTACTGAGCACCCAGCACCCTGAGCACTGAGCACCCAGCACCCTGAGTACTGAGCACCCAGCACCCTGAGTACTGAGCACCCAGCACCCTGAGTACGGAGCACCCAGCACCCTGAGTACTGAGCACCCAGCACCCTGAGTACTGAGCACCGAGCACCCCGAGCACTGAGCAACCAGCACCCTGAGTACTGAGCACCCAGCACGCTGAGCACTGAGCACAAAGCACGCTGAGTACTGTGCACTGAACACCCTGAGTACTGAGCACCGAGGACCCTGACTACTGAGCACCCAGCACGCTGAGTACTGAGCACTGAGCACCCTGAGTACTGAGCACCTAGCACCCTGTGTACTGAGCACCCAGCACCCTGAGCACTGAGCAGCCAGCACCCTCAGCACTGAGCACCCAGCACCCCGAGCACTGAGCACCCAGCACCCTGAGCACTGAGCACCCAGCACCCCGAGTACTGAGCACCGAGCACCCCGAGCTCTGAGCACCCAGCACCCTGAGTACTGAGCACCCAGTACCCTGAGTACTGAGCACCCCGAGTACTGAGCACCCAGCACCCTGAGCACTGAGCAACCAGCACCCTGAGTACTGAGAACAGATCACCCCGAGCACGGAGCACCCAGGACCCCGAGCACTGAGTACTGAGCACCCAGCACCCTGAGTACTGAGAACCGAGCTCCCCGAGCACTGAGCACCCAGCACCCTGAGCACTGAGCACCCAGCACCCTGAGCACTGAGCACCCAGCACCCTGAGTACTGAGCACCCAGCACGCTGAGTACTGAGCACTCAGCACCCTGAGCACTGAGCACCCAGCACCCTGAGTACTGAGCACTGAGCACCCAGCACCCCGAGCACTGAGCACCCAGCACCCTGTGTACTGAGCACTGAGCACCCTGATTACTAAGCACCCAGCACCCTGAGTACTGCGCACCCAGGACCCTGAGCACTGAGCACCGAGCACCCCGAGCACTGAGCACTCAGCACCCTGAGCACTCAGCACCCATCACCCCGATCACTGAGCACCCAGCACCCTGAGCACTGAGCACCCAGCACCCTGAGCACTGAGCACCCAGCACCCAGAGCACTGAGCACCCAGCACCCTGAGCACTGAGCACCCAGCACCCTGAGTACTGAGCACCCAGCACCCTGAGTACTGAGCACCCAGCACCCTGAGTACTGAGCACCGAGCACCCTGAGTACTGAGCACCGAGCACCCTGAGTACTGAGCACCCAGCACCCTGAGCACTGAGCACCCAGCACCCTGAGTACTGAGCACCCAGCACCCTGAGTACTGAGCACCCAGCACCCCGAGGACTGAGCACCCAGCACCCTGAGTACTGAGCACCTAGCACCCTGAGCACTGAGCACCGAGCACCCTGAGTACTGAACACCCAGCACCCTGAGCACTGAGCACTGAGCACCCAGCACCCTGAGCACTGAGGACTGAGCACCCAGCACCCCGAGCACTGAGCACCCAGCACCCTGAGCACCCAGCACCCTGAGCACTGAGCACCCTGAGCACTGAGCACCCTGAGCACTGAGCACTGAGCACCCAGCACCCTGAGTACTGAGCACCCAACACTCTGAGCACTGAGCACCCAGCACGCTGAGTACTGAGCACTGAGCACACAGCACCCTGAGTACTGAGCACCCAGCAAACCGAGCACTGAGCACCCAGCGCCCCGAGCACTGAGCACCCAGCACCCTGAGCACTGAGCACTGAGCACACTGAGCACTGAGCACCCAGCACCCCGAGTACTGAGCACTGAGCACCCTGAGTACTGAGCACCCAACACCCAGAGAACTGATCACCCAGCACCCTGAGAACTGAGCACCCAGCACCCTGAGTACTGAGCTCCCAGCACCCTGAGTACTGAGCACCCAGCACCCTGAGCACTGAGCACTGAGCACCCAGCACCTTGAGCACTGAGCACTGACCACCCAGCACCCCGAGCACTGAGCACCCAGCACCCCGAGCACTGAGCACCCAGCGCCCTGAGCACTGAGCACCCAGCACACTGAGCACTGAGCACCCAGCCCCCTGAGTACTGAGCACCCAGCACCATGAGTACTGAGCACCCAGCACCCTGAGCACTGAGCACCCTGAGGACTGAGCACCCAGCACCCTGAGTACTGAGCACTGAGCACCCAGCACCCCGAGCACTGAGCACCCAGCACCCTGAGTACTGAGCACCCTGAGTACTGAGCACCGATCACCCTGAGCACTGAGCACCCAGCACCCTGAGTACTGAGCACCCAGCACCCTGAGCACTGAGCACCCAGCACCCTGAGCATTGAGCACCCAGCACCCTGAGTATTGAGCACCCAGAACCCTGAGTACTGAGTACAAAGCACCCTGAGCACTGAGCACCCAGCACCCTGAGTACTGAGCACGGAGCACCCTGAGTACTGAGCACCCAGCACCCTGAGTACTGAGCACCCAGCACCCTGAGCACTGAGCACCCAGCACCCTGAGTACTGAGCACCCAGCACCCTGAGTACTGAGCACTGATCACCCTGAGCACTGAGCACCCAGCACCCCGAGCACTGAGCACCCAGCGCCCTGAGTACTGAGCACCTAGCACCCTGAGCACTGACCACCGAGCACCCTGAGTCCTGAACACCCAGCACCCTGAGCACTGAGCACTGAGCACCCAGCACCCTGAGCACTGAGCACTGAGCACCCAGCACCCCGAGCACTGAGCACCCAGCACCCTGAGCACCCAGCACCCTGAGCACTGAGCACCCTGAGCACTGAGAACCCTGAGCACTGAGCACCCAGCATCCTGAGTACTGAGCACCCAACACTCTGAGCACTGAGCAACCAGCACGCTGAGTACTGAGCACTGAGCACACAGCACCCTGTGCACTGAGCACCCAGCACCCTGAGCACTGAGCACTGAGCACCCAGCGCTCCGAGCACTGAGCACCCAGCACCGAGAGCACCCAGCACCCTGAGCACTGAGCACCCTGAGTACTGAGCACCCAGCACCCTGAGCACTGAGCACCCAGCACCCTGAGTACTGAGCACCCTCAGTACTGAGCACCGATCACCCTGAGCACTGAGCACCCAGCACCCTGAGTACTGAGCACACAGCACACTGAGCACTGAGCACCCAGCACCCTGAGCACTGAGCACCCAGCACCCTGAGTACTGAGCACCCAGAACCCTGAGTACTGAGTACAAAGCACCCTGAGCACTGAGAACCCAGCACCCTGAGTACTGAGCACCGAGCACCCTGAGTACTGAGCACCCAGCACCCTGAGTACTGAGCACCCAGCACCCTGAGCACTGAGCACCCAGCACCCTGAGTACTGAGCACCCAGCACCCTGAGTACTGAGCACCCAGCACCCTGAGTACGGAGCACCCAGCACCCTGAGTACTGAGCACCCAGCACCCTGAGTACTGAGCAACATGCACCCCGAGCACTGAGCACCGAGCACCCTGAGTACTGAACACCCAGCACCCTGAGCACTGAGCACTGAGCACCCAGCACCCTGAGCACTGAGCACTGAGCACCCAGCACCCCGAGCACTGAGCACCCAGCACCCTGAGCACCCAGCACCCTGAGCACTGAGCACCCTGAGCACTGAGCACCCTGAGCACTGAGCACTGAGCACCCAGCACCCTGAGTACTGAGCACCCAACACTCTGAGCACTGAGCACCCAGCACGCTGAGTACTGAGCACTGAGCACACAGCACCCTGAGTACTGAGCACCCAGCACCCCGAGCACTGAGCACCCAGCGCCCCGAGCACTGAGCACCCAGCACCCTGAGCACTGAGCACTGAGCACACTGAGCACTGAGCACCCAGCACCCCGAGTACTGAGCACTGAGCACCCTGAGTACTGAGCACCCAACACCCAGAGTACTGATCACCCAGCACCCTGAGAACTGAGCACCCAGCACCCTGAGTACTGAGCACCCAGCACCCTGAGTACAGAGCACCCAGCACCCTGAGCACTGAGCACTGAGCACCCAGCACCTTGAGCACTGAGCACTGACCACCCAGCACCCCGAGCACTGAGCACCCAGCACCCTGAGCACTGAGCACCCAGCACCCTGAGTACTGAGCACTGAGCACCCAGCACCCCGAGCACTGAGCACCCAGCACCCTGTGTACTGAGCACTGAGCACCCTGATTACTAAGCACCCAGCACCCTGAGTACTGAGCACCCAGCACCCTGAGCACTGAGCACCGAGCACCCCGAGCACTGAGCACCCAGCACCCAGAGCACTGAGCACCCAGCACCCTGAGCACTGAGCACCCAGCACCCTGAGTACTGAGCACCCAGCACCCTGAGTACTGAGCACCCTGAGTACTGAGCACCGATCACCCTGAGCACTGAGCACCCAGCACCCTGAGTACTGAGCACCCAGCACCCTGAGCACTGAGCACCCAGCACAGTGAGCATTGAGCACCCAGCACCCTGAGTACTGAGCACCCAGAACCCTGAGTACTGAGTACAAAGCACCCTGAGCACTGAGCACCCAGCACCCTGAGTACTGAGCACGGAGCACCCTGAGTACTGAGCACCCAGCACCCTGAGTACTGAGCACCCAGCACCCTGAGTACTGAGCACTGATCACCCTGAGCACTGAGCACCCAGCACCCCGAGCACTGAGCACCCAGCACCCTGAGTACTGAGCACCTAGCACCCTGAGCACTGACCACCGAGCACCCTGAGTACTGAACACCCAGCACCCTGAGCACTGAGCACTGAGCACCCAGCGCCCTGAGCACTGAGCACTGAGCACCCAGCACCCCGAGCACTGAGCACCCAGCACCCTGAGCACCCAGCACCCTGAGCACTGAGAACCCTGAGCACTGAGCACTGAGCACCCAGCACCCTGAGTACTGAGCACCCAACACTCTGAGCACTGAGAAACCAGCACGCTGAGTACTGAGCACTGAGGACACAGCACCCTGAGCACTGAGCACCCAGCACCCTGAGCACTGAGCACTGAGCACCCAGCGCTCCGAGCACTGAGAACCCAGCACCCTGACCACCCAGCACCCTGAGCACTGAGCACCCTGAGTACTGAGCACAAAGCACCCTGAGTACTGAGCACACAGCACCCTGAGCACTGAGCACTAAGCACCCAGCACCTTGAGCACTGAGCACTGACCACCCAGCACCCCGAGCACTGAGCACCCAGCACCCCGAGCACTGAGCACCCAGGGCCCTGAGCACTGAGCACCCAGCACACTGAGCACTGAGCACCCAGCCCCCTGAGTACTGAGCACCCAGCACCATGAGTACTGAGCACCCAGCACCCTGAGCACTGAGCACCCTGAGTACTGAGCACCCAGCACCCTGAGCAGTGAGCACCCAGCACCCCGAGCACTGAGCACCCAGCACCCTGAGTACTGAGAACCCAGCACCCTGAGCACTGAGCACCCAGCACCCTGAGTACTGAGCACCCTGAGTACTGAGCACCGATCACCGTGAGCACTGAGCACCCAGCACCCTGAGTACTGAGCACCCAGCACCCTGAGCACTGAGCACCCAGCACCCTGAGCACTGAGCACCCAGCACCCTGAGTGCTGAGCACCCAGGACCCTGAGTACTGAGTACCCAGCACCCTGAGCACTGAGGACCCAGCACCCTGAGTACTGAGCACCGAGCACCCTGAGTACTGAGCACCCAGCACCCTGAGTACTGAGCACCCTCAGTACTGAGCACCGATCACCCTGAGCACTGAGCACCCAGCACCCTGAGTACTGAGCACACCGCACCCTGAGCACTGAGCACCCAGCACCCTGAGCAATGAGCACCCAGCACCCTGAGTACTGAGCACCCAGAACCCTGAGTACTGAGCACCCAGTACCCTGAGCACTGAGCACCCAGCACCCTGAGTACTGAGCACCCAGCACCCTGAGTACTGAGCACCCAGCACCCTGAGCACTGAGCACCCAGCACCCTGAGTACTGAGCACCCAGCACCCTGAGTACTGAGCACCCAGCACCCTGAGTACGGAGCACCCAGCACCCTGAGTACTGAGCACCCAGCACCCTGAGTACTGAGCACCATGCACCCCGAGCACTGAGCACCGAGCACCCTGAGTACTGAACACCCAGCACCCTGAGCACTGAGCACTGAGCACCCAGCACCCTGAGCACTGAGCACTGAGCACCCAGCACCCCGAGCACTGAGCACCCAGCACCCTGAGCACCCAGCACCCTGAGCACTGAGCACCCTGAGCACTGAGCACCCTGAGCACTGAGCACTGAGCACCCAGCACCCTGAGTACTGAGCACCCAACACTCTGAGCACTGAGCACCCAGTACGCTGAGTACTGAGCACTGAGCACACAGCACCCTGAGTACTGAGCACCCAGCACCCCAAGCCCTGAGCACCCAGCACCCCGAGCACTGAGCACCCAGCACCCTGAGCACTGAGCACTGAGCACACTGAGCACTGAGCACCCAGCACCCCGAGTACTGAGCACTGAGCACCCTGAGTACTGAGCACCCAACACCCAGAGTACTGATCACCCAGCACCCTGAGAACTGAGCACCCAGCACCCTGAGTACTGAGCACCCAGCACCCTGAGTACTGAGCACCCAGCACCCTGAGCACTGAGCACTGAGCACCCAGCACCTTGAGCACTGAGCACTGACCACCCAGCACCCCGAGCACTGAGCACCCAGCACCCCGAGCACTGAGCACCCAGGGCCCTGAGCACTGAGCACCCAGCACACTGAGCACTGAGCACCCAGCCCCCTGAGTACTGAGCACCCAGCACCATGAGTACTGAGCACCCAGCACCCTGAGCACTGAGTACCCTGAGTACTGAGCACCCAGCACCCTGAGCAGTGAGCACCCAGCACCCCGAGCACTGAGCACCCAGCACCCTGAGTACTGAGAACCCAGCACCCTGAGCACTGAGCACCCAGCACCCTGAGTACTGAGCACCCTGAGTACTGAGCACCGATCACCGTGAGCACTGAGCACCCAGCACCCTGAGTACTGAGCACCCAGCACCCTGAGCACTGAGCACCCAGCACCCTGAGCACTGAGCACCCAGCACCCTGAGTACTGAGCACCCAGGACCCTGAGTACTGAGTACCCAGCACCCTGAGCACTGAGGACCCAGCACCCTGAGTACTGAGCACCGAGCACCCTTAGTACTGAGCACCCAGCACCCTGAGCACTGAGCACCCAGCACCCTGAGTACTGAGCACCCAGCACGCTGAGTACTGAGCACTCAGCACCCTGAGCACTGAGCACCAAGCACCCTGAGTACTGAGCACTGAGCACCCAGCACCCCGAGCACTGAGCACCCAGCACCCTGAGTACTGAGCACTGAGCACCCAGCACCCTGAGCACTGAGGACCCAGCACCCTGAGTACTGAGCACCCAGGACCCTGAGCACTCAGCACCCATCACCCCGATCACTGAGCACCCAGCACCCTGAGCACTGAGCACCCTGAGCACTGAGAACCCTGAGCACTGAGCACTGAGCACCCAGCACCCTGAGTACTGAGCACCCAACACTCTGAGCACTGAGCAACCAGCACGCTGAGTACTGAGCACTGAGGACACAGCACCCTGAGCACTGAGCACCCAGCACCCTGAGCACTGAGCACTGAGCACCCAGCGCTCCGAGCACTGAGCACCCAGCACCCTGAGCACCCAGCACCCTGAGCACTGAGCACCCTGAGTACTGAGCACCCAGCACCCTGAGTACTGAGCACACAGCACCCTGAGCACTGAGCACTGAGCACCCAGCACCTTGAGCACTGAGCACTGACCACCCAGCACCCCGAGCACTGAGCACCCAGCACCCCGAGCACTGAGCACCCAGGGCCCTGAGCACTGAGCACCCAGCACACTGAGCACTGAGCACCCAGCCCCCTGAGTACTGAGCACCGAGCACCCTGAGTACTGAGCACCCAGCACCCTGAGTACTGAGCACCCTCAGTACTGAGCACCGATCACCCTGAGCACTGAGCACCCAGCATCCTGAGTACTGAGCACACCGCACCCTGAGCACTGAGCACCCAGCACCCTGAGCAATGAGCACCCAGCACCCTGAGTACTGAGCACCCAGAACCCTGAGTACTGAGTACAAAGCACCCTGAGCACTGAGCACCCAGCACCCTGAGTACTGAGCACCGAGCACCCTGAGTACTGAGCACCCAGCACCCTGAGTACTGAGCACCCAGCACCCTGAGCACTGAGCACCCAGCACCCTGAGTACTGAGCACCCAGCACCCTGAGTACTGAGCACCCAGCACCCTGAGTACGGAGCACCCAGCACCCTGAGTACTGAGCACCCAGCACCCTGAGTACTGAGCACCATGCACCCCGAGCACTGAGCACCGAGCACCCTGAGTACTGAACACCCAGCACCCTGAGCACTGAGCACTGAGCACCCAGCACCCTGAGCACTGAGCACTGAGCACCCAGCACCCCGAGCACTGAGCACCCAGCACCCTGAGCACCCAGCACCCTGAGCACTGAGCACCCTGAGCACTGAGCACCCTGAGCACTGAGCACTGAGCACCCAGCACCCTGAGTACTGAGCACCCAACACTCTGAGCACTGAGCACCCAGTACGCTGAGTACTGAGCACTGAGCACACAGCACCCTGAGTACTGAGCACCCAGCACCCCAAGCCCTGAGCACCCAGCACCCCGAGCACTGAGCACCCAGCACCCTGAGCACTGAGCACTGAGCACACTGAGCACTGAGCACCCAGCATCCCGAGTACTGAGCACTGAGCACCCTGAGTACTGAGCACCCAACACCCAGAGTACTGATCACCCAGCACCCTGAGAACTGAGCACCCAGCACCCTGAGTACTGAGCACCCAGCACCCTGAGTACTGAGCACCCAGCACCCTGAGCACTGAGCACTGAGCACCCAGCACCTTGAGCACTGAGCACTGACCACCCAGCACCCCGAGCACTGAGCACCCAGCACCCCGAGCACTGAGCACCCAGGGCCCTGAGCACTGAGCACCCAGCACACTGAGCACTGAGCACCCAGCCCCCTGAGTACTGAGCACCCAGCACCATGAGTACTGAGCACCCAGCACCCTGAGCACTGAGTACCCTGAGTACTGAGCACCCAGCACCCTGAGCAGTGAGCACCCAGCACCCCGAGCACTGAGCACCCAGCACCCTGAGTACTGAGAACCCAGCACCCTGAGCACTGAGCACCCAGCACCCTGAGTACTGAGCACCCTGAGTACTGAGCACCGATCACCGTGAGCACTGAGCACCCAGCACCCTGAGTACTGAGCACCCAGCACCCTGAGCACTGAGCACCCAGCACCCTGAGCACTGAGCACCCAGCACCCTGAGTACTGAGCACCCAGGAGCCTGAGTACTGAGTACCCAGCACCCTGAGCACTGAGGACCCAGCACCCTGAGTACTGAGCACCGAGCACCCTGAGTACTGAGCACCCAGCACCCTGAGCACTGAGCACCCAGCACCCTGAGTACTGAGCACCCAGCACGCTGAGTACTGAGCACTCAGCACCCTGAGCACTGAGCACACAGCACCCTGAGTACTGAGCACTGAGCACCCAGCACCCCGAGCACTGAGCACCCAGCACCCTGAGTACTGAGCACTGAGCACCCAGCACCCTGAGCACTGAGGACCCAGCACCCTGAGTACTGAGCACCCAGGACCCTGAGCACTCAGCACCCATCACCCCGATCACTGAGCACCCAGCACCCTGAGCACTGAGCACCCTGAGCACTGAGAACACTGAGCACTGAGCACTGAGCACCCAGCACCCTGAGTACTGAGCACCCAACACTCTGAGCACTGAGCAACCAGCACGCTGAGTACTGAGCACTGAGGACACAGCACCCTGAGCACTGAGCACCCAGCACCCTGAGCACTGAGCACTGAGCACCCAGCGCTCCGAGCACTGAGCACCCAGCACCCTGAGCACCCAGCACCCTGAGCACTGAGCACCCTGAGTACTGAGCACCCAGCACCCTGAGTACTGAGCACACAGCACCCTGAGCACTGAGCACTGAGCACCCAGCACCTTGAGCACTGAGCACTGACCACCCAGCACCCCGAGCACTGAGCACCCAGCACCCCGAGCACTGAGCACCCAGGGCCCTGAGCACTGAGCACCCAGCACACTGAGCACTGAGCACCCAGCCCCCTGAGTACTGAGCACCCAGCACCATGAGTACTGAGCACCCAGCACCCTGAGTACTGAGCACCCTGAGTACTGAGCACCCAGCACCCTGAGCAGTGAGCACCCAGCACCCCGAGCACTGAGCACCCAGCACCCTGAGTACTGAGAACCCAGCACCCTGAGCACTGAGCACCCAGCACCCTGAGTACTGAGCACCCTGAGTACTGAGCACTGATCACCGTGAGCACTGAGCACCCAGCACCCTGAGTACTGAGCACCCAGCACCCTGAGCACTGAGCACCCAGCACCCTGAGCACTGAGCACCCAGCACCCTGAGTACTGAGCACCCAGGACCCTGAGTACTGATTACCCAGCACCCTGAGCACTGAGGACCCAGCACCCTGAGTACTGAGCACCGAGCACCCTGAGTACTGAGCACCCAGCACCCTGAGTACTGAGCACCCTCAGTACTGAGCACCGATCACCCTGAGCACTGAGCACCCAGCACCCTGAGTACTGAGCACACAGCACCCTGAGCACTGAGCACCCAGCACCCTGAGCACTGAGCACCCAGCACCCTGAGTACTGAGCACCCAGAACCCTGAGTACTGAGTACAAAGCACCCTGAGCACTGAGCACCCAGCACCCTGAGTACTGAGCACCGAGCACCCTGAGTACTGAGCACCCAGCACCCTGAGTACTGAGCACCCAGCACCCTGAGCACTGAGCACCCAGCACCCTGAGTACTGAGCACCCAGCACCCTGAGTACTGAGCACCCAGCACCCTGAGTACTGAGCACCATGCACCCCGAGCACTGAGCACCGAGCACCCTGAGTACTGAACACCCAGCACCCTGAGCACTGAGCACTGAGCACCCAGCACCCTGAGCACTGAGCACTGAGCACCCAGCACCCCGAGAACTGAGCACCCAGCACACTGAGCACCCAGCACCCTGAGCACTGAGCACCCTGAGCACTGAGCACCCTGAGCACTGAGCACTGAGCACCCAGCACCCTGAGTACTGAGCACCCAACACTCTGAGCACTGAGCACCCAGTACGCTGAGTACTGAGCACTGAGCACACAGCACCCTGAGTACTGAGCACCCAGCACCCCGAGCCCTGAGCACCCAGCACCCCGAGCACTGAGCACCCAGCACCCTGAGCACTGAGCACTGAGCACACTGAGCACTGAGCACCCAGCACCCCGAGTACTGAGCACTGAGCACCCTGAGTACTGAGCACCCAACACCCAGAGTACTGATCACCCAGCACCCTGAGAACTGAGCACCCAGCACCCTGAGTACTGAGCACCCAGCACCCTGAGTACTGAGCACCCAGCACCCTGAGCACTGAGCACTGAGCACCCAGCACCTTGAGCACTGAGCACTGACCACCCAGCACCCCGAGCACTGAGCACCCAGCACCCCGAGCACTGAGCACCCAGGGCCCTGAGCACTGAGCACCCAGCACACTGAGCACTGAGCACCCAGCCCCCTGAGTACTGAGCACCCAGCACCATGAGTACTGAGCACCCAGCACCCTGAGCACTGAGCACCCTGAGTAATGAGCACCCAGCACCCTGAGCAGTGAGCACCCAGCACCCCGAGCACTGAGCACCCAGCACCCTGAGTACTGAGAACCCAGCACCCTGAGCACTGAGCACCCAGCACCCTGAGTACTGAGCACCCTGAGTACTGAGCACCGATCACCGTGAGCACTGAGCACCCAGCACCCTTAGTACTGAGCACCCAGCACCCTGAGCACTGAGCACCCAGCACCCTGAGCACTGAGCACCCAGCACCCTGAGTACTGAGCACCCAGGACCCTGAGTACTGAGTACCCAGCACCCTGAGCACTGAGGACCCAGCACCCTGAGTACTGAGCACCGAGCACCCTGAGTACTGAGCACCCAGCACCCTGAGCACTGAGCACCCAGCACCCTGAGTACTGAGCACCCAGCACGCTGAGTACTGAGCACTCAGCACCCTGAGCACTGAGCACCCAGCACCCTGAGTACTGAGCACTGAGCACCCAGCACCCCGAGCACTGAGCACCCAGCACCCTGAGTACTGAGCACTGAGCACCCAGCACCCTGAGTACTGAGCACCCAGCACCCTGAGTACTGAGCACCCAGCACCCTGAGTACTGAGCACCCAGCACCCTGAGCACTGAGCACCCAGCACCCTGAGTACTGAGCACCCAGCACCCTGAGTACTGAGCACCCAGCACCCTGAGTACGGAGCACCCAGCACCCTGAGTACTGAGCACCCAGCACCCTGAGTACTGAGCACCATGCACCCCGAGCACTGAGCACCGAGCACCCTGAGTACTGAACACCCAGCACCCTGAGCACTGAGCACTGAGCACCCAGCACCCTGAGCACTGAGCACTGAGCACCCAGCACCCCGAGCACTGAGCACCCAGCACCCTGAGCACCCAGCACCCTGAGCACTGAGCACCCTGAGCACTGAGCACCCTGAGCACTGAGCACTGAGCACCCAGCACCCTGAGTACTGAGCACCCAACACTCTGAGCACTGAGCACCCAGTACGCTGAGTACTGAGCACTGAGCACACAGCACCCTGAGTACTGAGCACCCAGCACCCCGAGCCCTGAGCACCCAGCACCCCGAGCACTGAGCACCCAGCACCCTGAGCACTGAGCACTGAGCACACTGAGCACTGAGCACCCAGCACCCCGAGTACTGAGCACTGAGCACCCTGAGTACTGAGCACCCAACACCCAGAGTACTGATCACCCAGCACCCTGAGAACTGAGCACCCAGCACCCTGAGTACTGAGCACCCAGCACCCTGAGTACTGAGCACCCAGCACCCTGAGCACTGAGCAGTGAGCACCCAGCACCTTGAGCACTGAGCACTGACCACCCAGCACCCCGAGCACTGAGCACCCAGCACCCCGAGCACTGAGCACCCAGGGCCCTGAGCACTGAGCACCCAGCACACTGAGCACTGAGCACCCAGCCCCCTGAGTACTGAGCACCCAGCACCATGAGTACTGAGCACCCAGCACCCTGAGCACTGAGTACACTGAGTACTGAGCACCCAGCACCCTGAGCAGTGAGCACCCAGCACCCCGAGCACTGAGCACCCAGCACCCTGAATACTGAGCACCCTGAGTACTGAGCACCGATCACCGTGAGCACTGAGCACCCAGCACCCTGAGTACTGAGCACCCAGCACCCTGAGCACTGAGCACCCAGCACCCTGAGCACTGAGCACCCAGCACCCTGAGTACTGAGCACCCAGGACCCTGAGTACTGAGTACCCAGCACCCTGAGCACTGAGGACCCAGCACCCTGAGTACTGAGCACCGAGCACCCTGAGTACTGAGCACCCAGCACCCTGAGCACTGAGCACCCAGCACCCTGAGTACTGAGCACCCAGGACCCTGAGTACTGAGTACCCAGCACCCTGAGCACTGAGGACCCAGCACCCTGAGTACTGAGCACCGAGCACCCTGAGTACTGAGCACCCAGCACCCTGAGCACTGAGCACCCAGCACCCTGAGTACTGAGCACCCAGCACGCTGAGTACTGAGCACTCAGCACCCTGAGCACTGAGCACCCAGCACCCTGAGTACTGAGCACTGAGCACCCAGCACCCCGAGCACTGAGCACCCAGCACCCTGAGTACTGAGCACTGAGCACCCAGCACCCTGAGTACTGAGCACCCAGCACCCTGAGTACTGAGCACCCAGCACCCTGAGTACTGAGCACCCAGCACCCTGAGCACTGAGCACCCAGCACACTGAGTACTGAGCACCCAGCACCCTGAGTACTGAGCACCCAGCACCCTGAGTACGGAGCACCCAGCACCCTGAGTACTGAGCACCCAGCACCCTGAGTACTGAGCACCATGCACCCCGAGCACTGAGCACCGAGCACCCTGAGTACTGAACACCCAGCACCCTGAGCACTGAGCCCTGAGCACCCAGCACCCTGAGCACTGAGCACTGAGCACCCAGCACCCCGAGCACTGAGCACCCAGCACCCTGAGCACCCAGCACCCTGAGCACTGAGCACCCTGAGCACTGAGCACCCTGAGCACTGAGCACTGAGCACCCAGCACCCTGAGTACTGAGCACCCAACACTCTGAGCACTGAGCACCCAGTACGCTGAGTACTGAGCACTGAGCACACAGCACCCTGAGTACTGAGCACCCAGCACCCCGAGCCCTGAGCACCCAGCACCCCGAGCACTGAGCACCCAGCACCCTGAGCACTGAGCACTGAGCACACTGAGCACTGAGCACCCAGCACCCCGAGTACTGAGCACTGAGCACCCTGAGTACTGAGCACCCAACACCCAGAGTACTGATCACCCAGCACCCTGAGAACTGAGCACCCAGCACCCTGAGTACTGAGCACCCAGCACCCTGAGTACTGAGCACCCAGCACCCTGAGCACTGAGCAGTGAGCACCCAGCACCTTGAGCACTGAGCACTGACCACCCAGCACCCCGAGCACTGAGCACCCAGCACCCCGAGCACTGAGCACCCAGGGCCCTGAGCACTGAGCACCCAGCACACTGAGCACTGAGCACCCAGCCCCCTGAGTACTGAGCACCCAGCACCATGAGTACTGAGCACCCAGCACCCTGAGCACTGAGTACCCTGAGTACTGAGCACCCAGCACCCTGAGCAGTGAGCACCCAGCACCCCGAGCACTGAGCACCCAGCACCCTGAGTACTGAGCACCCTGAGTACTGAGCACCGATCACCGTGAGCACTGAGCACCCAGCACACTGAGTACTGAGCACCCAGCACCCTGAGCACTGAGCACCCAGCACCCTGAGCACTGAGCACCCAGCACCCTGAGTACTGAGCACCCAGGACCCTGAGTACTGAGTACCCAGCACCCTGAGCACTGAGGACCCAGCACCCTGAGTACTGAGCACCGAGCACCCTGAGTACTGAGCACCCAGCACCCTGAGCACTGAGCACCCAGCACCCTGAGTACTGAGCACCCAGCAAGCTGAGTACTGAGCACTCAGCACCCTGAGCACTGAGCACCCAGCACCCTGAGTACTGAGCACTGAGCACCCAGCACCCCGAGCACTGAGCACCCAGCACCCTGAGTACTGAGCACTGAGCACCCAGCACCCTGAGCACTGAGGACCCAGCACCCTGAGTACTGAGCACCCAGGACCCTGAGCACTCAGCACCCATCACCCCGATCACTGAGCACCCAGCACCCTGAGCACTGAGCACCCTGAGCACTGAGAACCCTGAGCACTGAGCACTGAGCACCCAGCACCCTGAGTACTGAGCACCCAACACTCTGAGCACTGAGCAACCAGCACGCTGAGTACTGAGCACTGAGGACACAGCACCCTGAGCACTGAGCACCCAGCACCCTGAGCACTGAGCACTGAGCACCCAGCGCTCCGAGCACTGAGCACCCAGCACCCTGAGCACCCAGCACACTGAGCACTGAGCACCCTGAGTACTGAGCACCCAGCACCCTGAGTACTGAGCACACAGCACCCTGAGCACTGGGCACTGAGCACCCAGCACCTTGAGCACTGAGCACTGACCACCCAGCACCCCGAGCACTGAGCACCCAGCACCCCGAGCACTGAGCACCCAGGGCCCTGAGCACTGAGCACCCAGCACACTGAGCACTGAGCACCCAGCCCCCTGAGTACTGAGCACCCAGCACCATGAGTACTGAGCACCCAGCACCCTGAGCACTGAGCACCCTGAGTACTGAGCACCCAGCACCCTGAGCAGTGAGCACCCAGCACCCCGAGCACTGAGCACCCAGCACCCTGAGTACTGAGAACCCAGCACCCTGAGCACTGAGCACCCAGCACCCTGAGTACTGAGCACCCTGAGTACTGAGCACCGATCACCGTGAGCACTGAGCACCCAGCACCCTGAGTACTGAGCACCCAGCACCCTGAGCACTGAGCACCCAGCACCCTGAGCACTGAGCACCCAGCACCCTGAGTACTGAGCACCCAGGACCCTGAGTACTGAGTACCCAGCACCCTGAGCACTGAGGACCCAGCACCCTGAGTACTGAGCACCGAGCACCCTGAGTACTGAGCACCCAGCACCCTGAGTACTGAGCACCCTCAGTACTGAGCACCGATCACCCTGAGCACTGAGCACCCAGCACCCTGAGTACTGAGCACACAGCACCCTGAGCACTGAGCACCCAGCACCCTGAGCACTGAGCACCCAGCACCCTGAGTACTGAGCACCCAGAACCCTGAGTTCTGAGTACAAAGCACCCTGAGCACTGAGCACCCAGCACCCTGAGTACTGAGCACCGAGCACCCTGAGTACTGAGCACCGAGCACCCTGAGTACTGAACACCCAGCACCCTGAGCACTGAGCACCCAGCACCCTGAGTACTGAGCACCCAGCACCCTGAGTACTGAGCACCCAGCACCTTGAGTACGGAGCACCCAGCACCCTGAGTACTGAGCACCCAGCACCCTGAGTACTGAGCACCATGCACCCCGAGCACTGAGCACCGAGCACCCTGAGTACTGAACACCCAGCACCCTGAGCACTGAGCACTGAGCACCCAGCACCCTGAGCACTGAGCACTGAGCACCCAGCACCCCGAGCACTGAGCACCCAGCACCCTTAGCACCCAGCACCCTGAGCACTGAGCACCCTGAGCACTGAGCACCCTGAGCACTGAGCACTGAGCACCCAGCACCCTGAGTACTGAGCACCCAACACTCTGAGCACTGAGCACCCAGTACGCTGAGTACTGAGCACTGAGCACACAGCACCCTGAGTACTGAGCACCCAGCACCCCGAGCCCTGAGCACCCAGCACCCCGAGCACTGAGCACCCAGCACCCTGAGCACTAAGCACTGAGCACACTGAGCACTGAGCACCCAGCACCCCGAGTACTGAGCACTGAGCACCCTGAGTACTGAGCACCCAACACCCAGAGTACTGATCACCCAGCACCCTGAGAACTGAGCACCCAGCACCCTGAGTACTGAGCACCCAGCACCCTGAGTACTGAGCACCCAGCACCCTGTGCACTGAGCACTGAGCACCCAGCACCTTGAGCACTGAGCACTGACCACCCAGCACCCCGAGCACTGAGCACCCAGCACCCCGAGCACTGAGCACCCAGGGCCCTGAGCACTGAGCACCCAGCACACTGAGCACTGAGCACCCAGCCCCCTGAGTACTGAGCACCCAGCACCATGAGTACTGAGCACCCAGCACCCTGAGCACTGAGTACCCTGAGTACTGAGCACCCAGCACCCTGAGCAGTGAGCACCCAGCACCCCGAGCACTGAGCACCCAGCACCCTGAGTACTGAGAACCCAGCACCCTGAGCACTGAGCACCCAGCACCCTGAGTACTGAGCACCCTGAGTACTGAGCACCGATCACCGTGAGCACTGAGCACCCAGCACCCTGAGTACTGAGCACCCAGCACCCTGAGCACTGAGCACCCAGCACCCTGAGCACTGAGCACCCAGCACCCTGAGTACTGAGCACCCAGGACCCTGAGTACTGAGTACCCAGCACCCTGAGCACTGAGGACCCAGCACCCTGAGTACTGAGCACCGAGCACCCTGAGTACTGAGCACCCAGCACCCTGAGCACTGAGCACCCAGCACCCTGAGTACTGAGCACCCAGCACGCTGAGTACTGAGCACTCAGCACCCTGAGCACTGAGCACCCAGCACCCTGAGTACTGAGCACTGAGCACCCAGCACCCCGAGCACTGAGCACCCAGCACCCTGAGTACTGAGCACTGAGCACCCAGCACCCTGAGCACTGACCACTGAGCACCCAGCGCTCCGAGCACTGAGCACCCAGCACCCTGAGCACCCAGCACACTGAGCACTGTGCACCCTGAGTACTGAGCACCCAGCACCCTGAGCACTGAGGACCCAGCACCCTGAGTACTGAGCACCGAGCACCCTGAGTACTGAGCACCCAGCACCCTGAGCACTGAGCACCCAGCACCCTGAGTACTGAGCACCCAGGACCCTGAGTACTGAGTACCCAGCACCCTGAGCACTGAGGACCCAGCACCCTGAGTACTGAGCACCGAGCACCCTGAGTACTGAGCACCCAGCACCCTGAGCACTGAGCACCCAGCACCCTGAGTACTGAGCACCCAGCACGCTGAGTACTGAGCACTCAGCACCCTGAGCACTGAGCACCCAGCACCCTGAGTACTGAGCACTGAGCACCCAGCACCCCGAGCACTGAGCACCCAGCACCCTGAGTACTGAGCACTGAGCACCCAGCACCCTGAGTACTGAGCACCCAGCACCCTGAGTACTGAGCACCCAGCACCCTGAGTACTGAGCACCCAGCACCCTGAGCACTGAGCACCCAGCACACTGAGTACTGAGCACCCAGCACCCTGAGTACTGAGCACCCAGCACCCTGAGTACGGAGCACCCAGCACCCTGAGTACTGAGCACCCAGCACCCTGAGTACTGAGCACCATGCACCCCGAGCACTGAGCACCGAGCACCCTGAGTACTGAACACCCAGCACCCTGAGCACTGAGCACTGAGCACCCAGCACCCTGAGCACTGAGCACTGAGCACCCAGCACCCCGAGCACTGAGCACCCAGCACCCTGAGCACCCAGCACCCTGAGCACTGAGCACCCTGAGCACTGAGCACCCTGAGCACTGAGCACTGAGCACCCAGCACCCTGAGTACTGAGCACCCAACACTCTGAGCACTGAGCACCCAGTACGCTGAGTACTGAGCACTGAGCACACAGCACCCTGAGTACTGAGCACCCAGCACCCCGAGCCCTGAGCACCCAGCACCCCGAGCACTGAGCACCCAGCACCCTGAGCACTGAGCACTGAGCACACTGAGCACTGAGCACCCAGCACCCCGAGTACTGAGCACTGAGCACCCTGAGTACTGAGCACCCAACACCCAGAGTACTGATCACCCAGCACCCTGAGAACTGAGCACCCAGCACCCTGAGTACTGAGCACCCAGCACCCTGAGTACTGAGCACCCAGCACCCTGAGCACTGAGCAGTGAGCACCCAGCACCTTGAGCACTGAGCACTGACCACCCAGCACCCCGAGCACTGAGCACCCAGCACCCCGAGCACTGAGCACCCAGGGCCCTGAGCACTGAGAACCC